>NC_083604.1:41136793-41439823 GCF_029168945.1 Cannabis sativa
AAAAACGATTTTTGAATCAAAAGTTATGACGATAACAAGTTTGAGGCACAGCCTGCGCGCGCAGATGCAAGGGAAGCCCCCAGGATAGAGGCTGCAAGCAGCCCCATTTGACCAAGCATCTTGGGCGCGAGCTGCCCTTCAGACAGCATCGTGTCCGAGCGAGCGTGTGCCCATGCGCGCGCGCGTGTGTGTTTCAAATCCTAATATTTTCGTTCAAATTCAAAAAATCATATCTAATTCATAAAAAATCCAAATTAGGTTCTGTAAAAGCCTAAATTTATTAATTTTTCGTCTACTTTCCAGGAAAAATCATTCCAGATCGAAATAAAAAATATTTTAGTAACATATATTGCGATTTCTAAACTATCATCAAATAAGCACATAAACCACATGAAACCATCCAAATCAACACAAAACATCGTTTTAATTCATATTTCATGAAAGTAAATCATTACCATGGCTCTGAGGTCAGTTGTTGGATATTATTTTACCAGGATCTAGATTTACTAACAAGTGTGTTTAATTAACATCCTAATATGAATTCTAAAACAATGAAATAGACACATATAATGTTTAGGAAACCTTACATTGGGTGCAGCGGAATATAATGACTCCTTCCGTTCAGATATCTAGCCCTTGATTCCTTTCTGTAGCAGAGCATTATTAATATCTGAACCTGAATCTCTTTCTCTCCTTCCTTTGATGCTGATTCTCCTTCTTGTTGGATGGTTTTTCACAGTCTTACACACTATGATTGAGATACCACTTGATGTGTGTGGGCACTCACTCATTCACTCAAGGATTTCGAAATTTAGAGAAGAAAAGAAGAAGAGGTTTCGGCTATAGAAAATAGATAGAGGCTCAGTTTTTCATCTGACAAAGTTCACAAAGTTAAGTGTGAATGAGAGCCATCACTATCTATTTATAGGTAACCACCTAGGTTTAAGTTAGAATTATTTGGCATTAAAATAATAGAAAAATAAATAGGAAAATTACACTAAGTGTGCCGCCCATGGATAGTGGATTGGGCCCACTTGGCAATTTTGCCATTTTGTCATTAGTCTATCGCATATTCTCAAAAACGCCAATTTTTCAAATTCAACCATTTAAATGCCAATTCTAATTATTTAATAACTAAAAATTAATTATTAAATAATATTGTCATTTAATATATTTATTAATTAGACATATAAAGTCTCTTGATTAATAAATAAACCTAGAATCTCTTTTCTTTACAATTTCGCCCTTGCTTAGTGAAAATTCGTAAAGTAGACATAGTCTAACTTTAGAATTATAATTGATTAATCAAAATCAATTAACTGAGTCTTACAAGCAGTATGGTCTCAACTAGTGTGGGGACCATGGGTCTATATATCCGAGCTTCCAATAAGTAGATCAAGAATTTATATCTTAAATTCACTGACTTATTAATTCTTCGTTGAATCCACGCATAGAACTTAAAATTGCACTCTCAGTATATAGAACGCTCTATATGTTCCACGATATAGACACGTCATTAGTTATCCATTGTTATAACCCTAATGTGATCAATGATCCTCTATATAGATGATTTACACTGTAAAGGGATTAAATTACCGTAACACCCTACAATGTATTTTATCCTTAAAACACTTAACCCTGTATAAATGATATTTCAGCTAAGTGAAATGAGATCTCCACCATTTATTTTCGTTTGGTTAAGCTCGAAGGAAATCATCCTTTACTTTCTATTCGCCAGATAGAAGCTACAGATTCCATATTTATGTTAGTGCTCCCACTCAATTGCACTATCGTGTTCCCAAAATGTACGTATCACCCTGATCCAAAAGTAGGCTTAACTAACAAATCAAAGAACACGAATAACACTCTTGAGATTGAACCTAATCATATCAGGATTAAGATCATTTGATCTAGGATCAACAGGTGATATTGAATTGAATAGATATTACGGTAAATTCTAATGTATCTAATCAAAGTTCAATATCGGTCCCTTTCGATGTATACTCCATACATCCGATGTTGGTAAACTTTGCCAATGTCCTGGAAAGGACATAACACTTATCCAAGGTGTAAGAATACCTATCGCTGATTATACCATGTCAGTCTAAATCCAGTGTTCTGACAAATCAGGGAATAAACTTTTGAACATATAATTAAGATTATATTCCACTGTGTTGACAACACTATAATCATTAACAAATTGATATGTTCTGAACTTAAAATAGAATTCATACATTATGTACATATAATCATGAAATAAATCATGTGAACCATGCAACATTAAATGTTATTTCTGATCGATATTAATAAGTAAATCTGATTATATTGAAATGAGTTTTATTTAGGGCATAAAACCCAACACTAACTCTCTCCAGAAAGTATACTGTTCTTCCAAGCCATATTTTTTTCTCTCCGTGACCACTTGGAAGTGAGTTCTTGAAAGTGTCACACACATTTCTAGGCTCTTATGAGAAAAGTCGTAGGTTTGTTGGCGAAAACCCAAAACCCAATTGTATAGTTGGTCCCAAATGACCCTTCCATGACATGGACCTTGTAAGGGAAAGCATAGGCTTCTTGCGGCATGGCAGGCTTTTGGTTTCCCGGAAGGAAAGCTTGACCTACGCCCTTGTGCGAATAACTTTTCTTACGATGAGGTCTGTTTCAACGAGCGAGAGTTATGTCAAATTTTGTAATGGATAACTTTTGACCTTCACTAGGAAAGGCTAAAGGTGCTCAAAAAATTTGAACACTAACTTTCTGAAGGGTGAAACAATACAAGGCATGCGAGAGTCATTTTAAATTTTTATGTATCAAGCTTCAGCTTCTTGGAAGTAAGGCTGTAGCTACATAAAATTCAAGCTTTGACTTTACTTGAAAGAATCAACGGGTGAAAGCATCACAGGGAGTAAGACAGACTTCAAGCAGTCGTTCTGTTCTAGGAAGGAGGCTTGAAGATGTATCATACCCTTAGTCATCCTTCAAGCACGGAAAAAATCGTGCATGCGAGAGTCATGTTGTATTTTTATGTAGCAAGCTTCAGCTTCACGAAAGGAAGGCTGAAGTTGCATAAAAGTTCAAGCTTAGACTTTGCTTGAACAATTTAAAGGGAAAGCATCACGAGGAGTAAGACAGACTGATCAAGCAATCCTTCGATTGTGAGAAGGAGGGTTGAAGACGTATTATACCCCTTGTGATCTTTCTTGCACAAAAAACAATGTGCATGCGAGAGTCATGTTGAATTTTTATCAAGCAAGCTTTGGCTTCCGCGAAGGAAGGCTAAAGTTGCATAAAAATTTAAGCTTTGACTTCACTTGAAAATAACGGAGGGAAAATATCATGGGGGGTAGGACCGACTTCAAGCAGTCCTTCCATTCCGTGAAGAAGGGTTGAAGACGTATCATACCCACAATGATCTTCCTTGCACAAAAAATAACGTGCATGCGAGAGTCATGTTAAATTTTTATGAAGCAAGCTTTGGCTTCTGCGAAGGAAAGCTAAAGTTGCATAAAAAATTCAAGCTTTAAGTTCGCTTGAAAAGATCAAAGGGAGAAAGCATCACGGGGAGTAAGACAGACTTCAAACAGTCCTTCAATTCCAGGAAGGAGGGTTGAAGATGTGTCACACCCCCAGTGATCCTTCTTGCATGAATAACAACGTGCATGCGAGAGTTATGTTGAATTTTTAAGAAGCAAGCTTCAGTTTCTACGAGGGAAGGCTGAAGTTTTATAAAAATTTAACTTCACTTGAAAAGATCAAAGGGAAAGCATCACAGGGAGTAAGACATACCTCAAGCAGTCCTTCTATTCTTGGAAGGAGGGTTGAAGACGTATTGTACCCTCAGTGATCTTTCTTGCACGAAAAATAACGTGCATGTGAGAGTCATGTTGAATTTTTATGAACCAAGCTTCGGCTTCCCAAGGGAAGGGTGAAGTTGCATAGAAATTCAAGCTTAGACTTTACTTGAAAAGATTAGAAGGATAGCATCATAGGGAGTGCGGCAGATATCAAGCAGTCCTTCTATTCCAAGAAGGACGGTTGAAGACGTATCGTACCCCCAGTGATCTTTCTTGCACAAAAAAAAAAATATGCATGCGAGAGTCATGTTGAATTTTTATGAAGTAAGCTTTGGCTTCTGCGAGGGAAGGCTTAAGTTGCATAAAAACTCAAGCTTTGACTTCGCTTGAATAGATCAGAAGGAAAGCATCACAAGGAGTAAGGCAGACTTCAAGCAGTCCTATTCCAGGAAGGAGGGTTGAAGACGTATCGTACCCCTAGTGATCTTTCTTGCACGAAAAACAACGTGCATGCGAGAGTCATGTTAAATTTTTTTAAAGCAACCTTTGGCTTCCGCGAAGGAAGGCTGAAAATGCATAAAAAATCAAGCTTAGACTTTGCTTGAAAAGATCAGAGAGAAAGCATCATGGGGAGTAAGACAGACTTCAAGCAGTCCTTCTATTCTGGGAAGGATGGTTAAAGACGTATCGTATCCCTAGTGATCTTTCTTGCATGAAAAATAGCGTGCATGCGAGAGTCATGTTGAATTTTTATGAAGCAAGCTTCAGCTTCCGCGAGGAAGGCTGAAGTTGCATAAAAATCAAGCTTAGACTTTGCTTGAAAAGATCAGAGGGAAAGCGTCACGGGGAGTAAGACAGAGTTCAAGTAGTCCTTCTATCCTGAGAAGGGGGGTTAAAAACGTATCGTACCCCTAGTGATCTTTCTTGCACGAAAAAAACCGTGCATGCGAGAGTCATGTTGAATTTTTATGAAGTTTTGGCTTCCGCGAGGGAAGGCTGAAGTTGCATAAAAACTCAAGCTTATACTTCGCTTGAAAAAATCATAATGAAAGCATCATTGAGAGTAAGACAGATTTCAAGCAGTCCTTCTATTCTGGGAAGGAGGGTTGAAGACGTATCATACCCCCAGTGATCTTTCTTGCACAAAAAACAACGTGCATGCAGGAGTCATGTTGAATTTTTATGATGCATGCTTCGGTTTTTGCGAGGGAAGGTTGAAGTTGCATAAAAACTCAAGCTTAGAATTTGCTTGAAAATATCAGAGAGAAAGCATCACGGGGAGTGAGACAGGTTTTAAGCAGTCCTTCTATTCCAAGAAGGAGGGTTGAATACGTATCATACCCCCAATGATCTTTCTTGCACGAAAAACAATGTGCATGCGAGAGTCATGTTGAATTTTTATGAAGCAAGCTTCGGATTTCGCGAGGGAAGGCTGAAGTTGCATAAAAATTCATGTTTAGACTTCGCTTGAAAATATCAAAGGGTGAAAGAGCCATTGGGAATAAAGCAGGCTTCAAGCAGTCCTTCCATTCCGAGAAGGAGGGTTGAAGACATGCGATACACCCAATGATCTGTCACGCATGGGAAACAATACGCATGCGTCTCTTGAGGTCCGAAAAGCCCCAATAGACACGTGCATGCACCCCAGGATCTCTTGGGCAGCCTGTTTCTTCCAACAAATGGCAAGGCGCTTAGTAGTTTTTTTAGCAAAGACTCGGACCCCCAGTAGGATGAGTGATGCTTCAGTAGAGATTCTCTAACTGGTTTTTAATGGCACGAGTTAGTTTCTTTGATGTAACTCTAGGGTTGGTATTACATCGTAATGACAGAGATCCCTGTCAGTGAGCTTTGCCAAAAAGCGCATGCCCTAATTGCCTCCTCCAACCAACAGTGCTACACCAGGCTTGACTGGAAATCCAGTGGGCAGTGATGAGACTGACGGTCTCCTCTCTGTTTCCGACATGACGTGATCTCGCAACGTCAGTCTACGATCTACCTCGTGACGCACTGAGACGGCAGTAGGAGTAGCCATTGGCGACGGATCTAGTCTTGACAAGACCTCTGGCCTAGATCCTTCCGTCCATTGGCCAGACCTTGACAAGCAGTCAGAAGGCCTTCCTTTGTCTTTCTTCGCATGGGCTCTTCTTTTTACAGGCTTGCACCGACAACCACCGTGCATGTTTCTTTCCTCAACTCTCAATGAAAGTACCAAAATATTTATCGAGTTTTTTGGTAACTTAATATTTTTTTGAGCTTCGAAAAGTAATAACAGAGTAATAACAAACAAGAGATTTTTATGTGGTTCAAGCGTTAACTATCCTTAGTCCACGAGTCCATTTTATTAGGCTCATCGACCGGTTAATCTTTATACAAGTAGAGACACCATGGACTAAAACTTCCTTCCACCGTGTTCCTCTTTAAGAAGAGAAAGCTTAGTAGGAATATTCTGGAGTTAATAGTAGGGTTACAAAATGTGTTTGCTTGGGATGATGAAGAATGAGTTTTCCATCCGAAAAAAGGTCCCCTTCTTTGTGTTTTTTTCTGGGGTATTTATAGGCCAACTTCTTTGCATGTGCTCCCTTTGTATGATAGCATGTCACGGGAGACAACTGCTGACATCGTGCAAGAGAAAGCCTGACCACTAGGTCTGTAGCCTGACACGCATGGGCAGAGCCTCCGCAAGCCAAAGGCGTACCCTAGACTGACGCACCCTCAAAGTGCTTTGGCCTTTTTGGGAAAATGCGTATCCACAGTAGTGGATGTCTTTGGTTCTTGGAACGGAGGGAGATTTTAGCTCATGAATACCCTTCATGTGGCCAGCAGTCGGGGAACTCCCCTTCACGGAGAGCCTTCCCCGGAAGTTGGGTGTCTTTATCTTCCCAGAGTGTATCCATTGACGAAGTTGGGCAACTAACTACATTTTAGCCTTCCTTAATTAAAATCCATGTGTCACGCTCGCAAAAATACGGATAACATATATATAATAATATTATAAAATTAATAAATAATATTTTGTTAAGTAATTAGGATATTCTGTTAAAGTTAACGTAGAAAACTAAAAAAAAAACACCGTTAAACTAAGAATTCTGTTACCACCATTGATTTTCCAACAATCTTCATGGATTTCCCGACCACCACCACAATATCTAAACCCTACATCATACACATAAAAAATGCAATGAAAGCTAAAAGGCATATATTAAAGTGATGTATACTTCAATGCAAGCTAAAAGATAACGTCAAAATCCTTAAAATTGTCGCCATTAGCCAACCACTGTTCCCCAAAAACTCTAAACTATCAGCTTAAACTCTCACATACACTCTCATATCTTATATTAAATTAATTTTTATAGTGTATATGTGATATGAGAGATAAAACTAGAAGATTTAAAAGAAAGATGGGTGAAAATTATTATGTATAGAGAAAATATAGCCTTAAGAGAGATGGTGGCAGTATTTTTTCGTTGAGAGAAAAGATGGAGAAGAAAGAAGAAATAGGAGTCTCAGATTTGAAATTAAGATTTCATAGACCTATGTCTTCGGTTATTTTAAAATAATCTAAGACATAGGCCTCCACGTGTATCTAATATGGGGCTAGGGTAGTGGAGACTTATGTTTTTGGTTAATTTCAAAATTACTGAAGACATAGACCTTAGGAGTAGCAGAGACCTATGTTTTTGGTTATTTCAAAATAATAGAAGATAAAGGTATTCATAATTATGTTTTCACTTATTTTAAAATAATTGAAGATATAGGTCTGTGATATTTTGTTCTTTTTCTCCTTACTTTTGTATTCGGATATTATATTTGTATCATACAAAATTGAAGATATATACCATATTTTTAGTAGTGTTTCTTCGGTAGTGTCAATAGATTCTATTTTTGTCGTTGCTCCTTTATGAACATATTTAAATAGACTAGGTTAATGTTACGTGCAATACACGTATAATTAGTTTTTTTAATTAGGGATTGATAAGGAAAGTGGGTTAGAGAAAATTTTAAAAGATAATATAAGAAGAAATACATATTTTTCAAAAAAAAAAAAAAGCAAAAATTCAGTGGGCCCTTTATTATTCGGGCCCTTTGCAATTGATCTGGTTTACACAGCCTTTGGGTCGGCTATGAGTGCAATACATATATGTTTAATTTTTTTTAATTAGGTAATGTATTTTTATTTTTTAATTTTTGAAATAGGGTTTGAGATTTTTAATCTTTGAGAATTTTTCTTAACTATTGCGGTTAATTGATGTGCTCTTTAGATGTAATTATATATATATTTTTTATGTACAATAAAAGAAAAGAATGAATTTTATTGTTATACGTATTTTGTATTGATATCTCTATATATAATGATTATATTCGAAAAAATTTGAAAAAATTTGAGTTTGATTGGAGAATTAATTACTTTTAAAATATATTTTATATTTTACGTTCAAACATATATTTAAAAAAATAATGATAGTGATAAATATATTCTAAATTTGTAGTTAGGAGAGTGATTATAATAAAATGTATAAATTATTAAATATATATCTTTTTTATATAAAAGTTATTATACATAGATGTGATTTTTATTTTTTAATATCTATAATAAAATAATTTTTTTTTATATAAAATATATTTACATAATTTTTTTTAAATTTTAAATATATATATAATAATATTATCAAATTAATAAAAAAATAATTTGTTAATTAATTGGAATATTCTATTGAAATTAATGTAAAAAATTAAAAAAACACAATTAAATTAAGAATTTCATTACATATAGGATATTTTATGTAATATTTTATATAGAATAGATATCATGAATATATGTGAATAAAGATTTGACTTATTTAGAGTAATTGCAAACTAAAATATTTGAATAGAAATATTGATTATTTAAAATGACACCTTATATTTAACAATTAACATAATAATTATTATTAGAAAAACGGTTAAACATTTGCAAAACACCACCTGCCTAATAGATGCTCCATGATAAATTCTATCAATTAAACTACAGTTTTGATTGGACAACTATGATATAAAATATCTGATTTGGAAAAAAATAAATAACGTACATATATAACACTCGATGTGTTCAAATATATAAATATATATATATCGCTCGATTGCTGATCATACGAGAAATCGTACAATTAAAAAGTATATCAAACTGATAATTATTATGTTATAATATTACAATCATTGCAGTTATAAAAAAATATATTACAATCATTGCTTAAACGATACAATTATAGTAAATTATTAGAAAAGATTATTATGTATCTAGTAACGTATCCATCTAATGAACGGAAAAAAAAAAAAACAATGAAATTGCAAACGTTTAATATAAGATATTGGATTGAACATATTACACGCAAACATTAACACTAAAATATCATGATTCACAAAATGCAAATGACAAGGGAGAGCTCTCCAAACAAAAGCCGTTACCAAAACTGGAGACTTAGCTCTCTATCTGACATTGATTAGAGCATGGCCAAACCAATGAACCATGCTATTCGTACCTACCACCTAAACCTAAACAAACAAACAGCCCATTACAATCTTAAAAAGATAAAAAATATATAATTAATAAGGAATTACTAAACAAGGAACCTAGTATACTAATAAAATATACATGGCTTCCATATTAAATCCCTAATATATAATATTATTTAATATCATAATCCATTAATAATAATTAATATAGAGAAACGACTCAAGCCAAATTATAATTCATGCATTAATTAACAAAACCACACACCACACATTCCTACTCAAACTCCAAGAGCCACGCCATGCAGTGGACGCTTCATTTCACAAGACAGCTTCAGAACCTCATCGAGATCAACAGGCTTGATCGGGTCCTGGGCCCACTTGAAATGGCGAACTAGATTTGCCACCCATAGGGTAACGGTCACCAGACCCAGATTCTTCCCCGGACAAACCCGGCGACCCGCCCCAAAAGGGGCCAGACGGAGATCGCAGCCGCGGACGTCCACGTCAGCACCGCCCTCGCTCTCCATGAACCTTTCGGGTCTAAAGACAAGTGGATCCTCCCACACGTGCGGGTCGTGGGTGATGGCCCACATGTTGACCATGGCTACGGTGTTGGCTGGGATGAGCATGCCGTTGCTGAGCTGGACATCCGATGTGGACAGCCTGGCCCAGGAGAGTAGTGGGCCTGGAGGGTGCACCCTTAAGGTTTCCTTAACCACCGACTGTAAGTAAGGCAAGCTGCTCAACTCGGCGTCTGTCACAGCTCTTCCGTCACCAAAGGCGGCGTTAATTTCTCTTCGCAGCTTTTCTTGTTTATCAGGGTTTAGAATCAACTCGGCTAACACCCACTCAGTCAATAAAGCTGTCGTATCTGTTCCTCTAAAAATCATTTCCTTCATGACCAAATTAAGCAAAATTAAACTCATCACTATTAATTATCAAGCTAATTTTATAATTAATATTATAATTTGAATTCTTACCCACAGCACAGCGATCATGTCATCCTCTTGAAGCTTCTCATCCCCATCCAAAGAGAGCAATACATCAACAAAATCGCCATGATCTTGAAGCTCACCGGGATTGTTATCATTTTTACGGCGTCGGTGTTCTTCGATGATGACTCGGACGAGTTTCCTAACTCGGGGAACGAGTTTAGAGCATCTTTCAACAATACGAAAAGGGTCGTAGAAATAACTGAGCCATGGAAGATGGTCAGTCCAGTTGAAAGCACCCAATAGATCGAATCCTTCCCTTACCATATCCTGAAGCTCACTTAGCTCTTCGCTGTCTATGTTAGGATCATATCTTTTACCAAACACACTTCCCATGATGTTGTTAAGGGAAGCAGCTTGGAGGTGCTTCCTTAAGGAGACGACACCATTTTTCTTTTGCTCGTCTGCTATGTTACGCAGCATGGCGGCGCATTCTAGCTTACGACCGGGTTCATGGGCTAAAATACGCCTGGGAGAGAAGAGGTGCGTTGAAGCGATCCTCCTTAGGAGTCTCCAATAAGTCCCGTTAGGAGCGAAGCCGATGGCTCGCCCGAACATAAGACTCTTAGCTGACTGCTTCAGTGGCCGGTCAGCGAAATGAGGAGAGGTCAGAATTTCTCTGGCGGTATGAGGATCAAAAGCCACCACGATCGGGGTGGAGCCTAGGCTGAGAGCCAAAAGCTTAATGTTGGCTCGACTCCAAGCCATGTAAGCCAAGGTGCGATGAGCTAAGCCACGGCTGAGTGTGAAAAGGCTCCCGAAAATAGGTAATCCACGGGGTCCCGGAATGGAGGTAAGGCCTCTTTGGTTCCTCCCGTTCTTCCATGCAAGGCCGCCGGGTGTGAAAGCCCACGTTAGGAGCCCAGCCGTGAGAAAAGCGAGGCCGAAAGAGAGCAAAACGTAGCCGTCAAGAAGGGTTTCCGAGCCTAGAAAGGCAGGCAAAGTAAACACCCACCAGCTAGTATCTTTAGTAACCAGGTTGTTCATAGTCTCCATTGTTTCTTATTTCTAGCAGAGAGAAGATATAGAGAAAGAAAGAGATTTTTTTATCAAGTGTAGTTGGTGAATTAGAAGAAGGTGAGGGAGCAAGACTTAAATATATAGAAGGGCAGCACAATTACGTGTCCTTTTATAAACATTAATATTAATAATAATAATAACAATAATTTTCATATGAAAAAAATAATAATAAAAAAAGAATGTAACCTTTGTGATTTATTTATTTTATTTAAATAAATACATAAATTATTGTGGGGTATAAATAATATTGAAAATGGTATTAATAATAGAGAGTTGATGTTGCAAAAAAATAATATAGAGAGTGGAAGTCACATGACACGTGGCAGGAGAGAGAGAAGAGTATGGTTGTACATGAACGAAAGGAAAGGGGGTTGCTCTTTTGCATATTGTGTGGTTGGGGTGAGAACTGAGTACTGAGTAGAGTGCGTTATGGATGATGATATGCTTGAAGAGGGCAGGTTCAGTATGTTCTGCAGTGCTGGGATAGTCATTAAATGCCAACACATTTTTTAGACTGAAAACGGCGAACCAATCGCCACCAAATATTTTCATCATAAAAATTAAAATAAAATAAAATATCGCCACTAATGTAAGTATTTTATTTTTCTTTATTTTTTTATATGTTTTCTGAGAAAATGAAATGAAGGGAAGAAATAAAACAAGTAACGCTTGTTGTTCAAGCAACGCCTTGAGAGATGTGACTGATTCTGAAATTGAATGTGGGAAAACTGAAAACAGAGAGCCCCTGATAGAGACTTAAGAGAGATCTATTTCTTTCTTCTTATTTTTCTCTAATTTGTTTTTCTTTCCTCTTTTCAATTAGGGAGAAATATGTATTTAATTTCACTTCTTGTAATTAAATATAAATCTTAATTATTGTCCCAAAAAGAATCTGAATAGTCCATACTCCATACCTTATATTTACTCCGCAATAAATGCTCTATATTTTACATTTTCTTTTCTCGTTCTTTTTAACATTTACTAATTAAATACTGTATTTATTGCTCGACCTTAAGCTGATCTTGTAGTACCGTTCTCATTAAACTTCCACTAGCTGGTACCATTATACACAGTCTCCATTCATTTTTCATTAGTGTCATGTTTGGTTTATTATTACAATGTTTGATTTAATTTTAAAAATAATATATTAAAATTACAATATAATAATAATTACATGATCTAATAAAATTATAAAAACTATGTAACCAGAATTACATATTAAATTATTAAATAAAATAAAATTAAAATAATTCTAATATTTTTTATATAAATTAAAAAAATAAAGTGAAAACAATTTTACCAATTTACCATTTATTTTAATATTTATTTCAACCACAAACCAAACATCATAATCGATTATTATTATTAATATGACTAAAGAAGAAATTCATTAATCAAGAACAAACGATACAACTCAAGCCACAACCAACTGGCTCCAACAAAAGACCGCACCTAATACATCAAGCGTCTATATAAAGCATTAACTTCTAATTCATGATTAATCTTAGGCATGTTATACAATCTATGCTTTACAATATCTTCAATCTCTTTAACTATGTAACCAACCATGTAACAAGTGTTGTTATACACACAATTGTTCTTATTTTTCTACACAAAATAAACTGTGGCAGCAAGAATTATATGTAAAAGTTGAGTTGTTTTGCGTGAACTCTTAACTGAAAGCCAATTCATCCATCCCACCTTCAGCTTGCTTATCCCAAGCTTCAAACCTAGCCCAACTATCATTTAGCACTGCTGAAGAGAACTCACATTTTTTAAATGGCCAAGATGCAAAATGGCCCTAAATCTAACAATTAAGTTAATAAATGTTTATTTTTTAAAAAAATTAACAAAATGTCCATTCTGTTAAAAGTTTGATAATGAAACTACAATTATAATCTTGAATAATTAAGTGTTTGGTATAGTTATTTTGCACGATAATATATCGTTTTTGTGTGCAATAATATATTAAAAAAAAACTGAAAGGTATTATATATACATATTTTTTTTTAAATAACTGAAAGGTAGTATATTAGTTTAAGATTGTAGTATATTATTATTTTAATGTGCTATGGTATATAATGAAAGAAAGACGGAAATTAAAAAATATGGAATATTAGTTTAAGTTTGAGGTATAGTTATATTTCACTAGGAAATATTGTCTTTATGTTCATTAGTATATCATGAAGGAAAGAAAAAGGAAAAAAAAATGTGGAATATTAAATTAAGTTTTTGGTATATATATATATATATTTTCCCACTATACTAGTGGTATATTAATTTTTCACTATAGTATTTATGCTTATGATGCAGAATATAGTTTTTATATGCTATTGTATATCGTGGAAAAAAAATCATTTAATAGTATATTAGTTTAAGTTTATGGTATATTTATATTGGTCTAAGGTATATCGTTTGTATGTGATATATCGTGAAGGATAGAAAGGAAAAAAAAACTATTAAATATTAATTTAAGTATGAGGTATAGTTATATTTGACTGAGGTATATTGATTTTATGTTCATTGGTATTTCATGAAGGAAAGAACAAGAGAAAAAACTTGTGGAATATTAAATTAAGTTTTTTGTATAATTTTTTTTTTCACTATGCTGGTGGTATATTAATTTTTGACTATGGTATATCTGCTTATGATTGTGGTATAAGTTTTTGTATGCTACTGTATATTGTGGAAAATAATTTATTTAATAGTATATTAATTTAAGTTTGTGATATATGTATATTGGTTTAAGGTATATTGTTTGTATATCATACGATATATTAATAAAAAAACTAATTATATGCTTAAATAATATATTAGACAGCTGCAACAACAGCAAAATCTAAAAGAATAAAACATATGATACCTTTTATATAATGAAAAAATAGTTGACAAAAATTCAGTAGAGAGGTTTGGATCTATTGTTTTTCATAATTTCTATTAAAGGAATAAAACATATAATACCTTTTATATAATGAAGGGTATTTTAGGTATTAAAAAGTAAAAAATGACATTTGCTTTATTATTTTAAAAAATAGGCATTAACTATTTATAAAGTTAAAAATAGGGTCATTTACTTGCATTTCTCTTTAAAAAATAAGTGTTCATGACTCTCCATTTCAGACCAACACACCGGGTAATTTGTGTCCTCTAAAATAATGTGAAACTTGTAAAACATATCTCTTGTGAGTAAGTTACAATGATTAACCTGCCACATTATAAATCTATGCTTTGGAAGCAGCATTTTGCTCCAAATAACTTGCTTGTAAGGGAAAACAACCTGCTGAAGTTGATCATTATAAAGAATAGAAGTTGAGAATTTACCTCTTCTCCCAACAACCAGCAATTTATCTTTGCTAAATTTCAATCTCAAATGGCACAGTTTTCTTCAATACCAACTATTGTCTATCTTAAGCTCATAGTCCCACAAATCCTCTCCTTTTAAGTAAATTGTAATCACCCATTTCACCTAAAAAATATCATATTTTTCCATAAGAGCCCAAATGAACTTTTCTAGAATGGCTTTATTCCAGTTGGAACCACTCTTAAAATCGAGCCCACCATAAGCCTTAGGAAGGCAAACGGTGTCCCAAGAGGCAAGATGAATCTTACTTCTATCTCCTTTAACACCCCGCAAGAATCCCCTACACAACTTCTCAACCTCTTTGATAATACTTTGAGGAAAGATAAAAATGCTCATCCAATAATTCCTAAGCCCCAAAAGAACAGATTGAATCAGTTGAGTCCACCCTGCAAAAAAAAAAAGATTTCGAGTAGCCCAAGTTAACAAAGGATAAGTGTTAATTTTAAAAATATTAATTGTTAAAATTAAAATTTTAATCCAAGACCGATAATAAAAATAATTAGAGTTTATGTAATTTACTATTTAATGAAAAAAATCTCTTTTTTATATATTATATGAAAAAATATGTATATTTAATATTACTTTTATCGGGATAAGTTGAGGATTAATACATCTCTTTTGTATCCATCAATCAAAAATACTCTCATATTATATTTCATTAAAATTTACCCACTTTTATTAGTGGATTGTCTAATATACCATTGTCCTCCCTTTAAGTGTAGCACATGATTTACATTAACCTAAGGGGTATAATGGGGACATCATCTATAAAAGTGGGTATATCTTAAAGAATATGAAAATGAAGGTAAAAATTAAAACAAATAAAGTAAAGTGGGCATACAATACAATTTTCTCACTTTTATCTCTCTCTAACTTAAATTTAATTTTTTTTTATTTCTCTCTGAGCTTGGCTTTTTTTTTTTATGAAGAGCTACAAGAATAAACAATACAAACAACAGCAAGGAGAAAAGGAACACTGGTTGTTCCCCTTAGTTGTCCCTCCTTTGCCTGAGCGCTTCCTTTGTAGAGTTATGGGCTTCGGTATTGAATTGTCATGATAGATGGTGCAAGGAGGTTGCAGGGAAGTTGGAAAAGGACTGTCTGATCTTTGAAACAAGACTTGAGAGAGCAGAGTTGTCCTGCCACTGGCCATTAACTTTCGTGACGAGGTTGAGACAATCGGTTATGATGAAATTGGGCTGCATCTGGAGGGAAAGGCACCAAGAAAGACCTTCCAATAAAGCTTGACCTTCAGCAAATATAGAAGTAGGAGCACTTGGTTTTTGGATGGATGCAGAAGCTAAAACTTGGTTAGAGCCTCTCTTTATGACAAAACCCAAACCTGTGACACAATTAGTATGTTCCAGTGCTGCATCCACAAATAAACTGATACTGTCATTTGAAATAATGTGTAGTGAACTAGGCTTGGAATTGGAGGGCTGTTGACTTGTGTCAGCCGAAGGTGTATCTGCTCCATTGATCCTTTGAGCCTCCTGATATTCTTCCAAATAATTCATAACAAACTCTTCCACATTTTCAATGCTATAAGACTTTTTAAACAGTGTTGTATTTTGAGTGTTCCAAATATGCCAAAGTATACTAATGAGCAGGAGAAGTTCATCTTTAGTCAAAGTAGCAAGGCCTTGGAGATAATAGTCTTGAATGTCCTGGCCTCTATTAGTTGTAAAGAAATCTTTGAACTTTGAATGCTTCCAAACAGTACAAGCTGTGTTGCAATCAATAAGTGCATGGGTTACAGTTTCCATTCTGCCTCCACAGAAGTGACAAAAGGGGTCTTTGAGGACTTTCTTATGAAACAGGTTAAGTGCACAGCGGAGAATGTATGATTTCTTTTGCCGAGGAAACGGGGTCATTCAAATAACACCCGAACCCAACCACGTGAAACCCGATATACCCGACCCGAAACCCGCCATACCCGACCATCCGAAAATCGGGTTTCGGTTATGCATATCCAACACCCAAAATCCGAAAACCCGAACCTGACTACCCGAAAACCTGACACGTGTGCATCCCTATGATTAAGGGAGAATGTAGTAATATTAATGTAATGACCGCTTTAGTAAATTGGATTAGTAAAGGCAATTAGCACTAATTTTTGTTATTTTTATAATTATTTATGAATTTAATTATTTGTGGACCCCATTATTAGAAATGGACATTAGGGTTATAATTTCTCAATTCCAGGGATTTATTAAACTCTAGGGGTATTATTTGACTTATATGTGAATTATGTTATTTTTGTAAATGTTGCTCGGCGACAACATAAAATGCGATGGATGGCTAGTTTGGTCACATGGGTAAGTTTAGAACCTTATTTCTTAGTGGTAAATATTTTAGAGAAAATAAAATACCGAAATTAAGCGGGGTTATGGAATTTGACCATTTTACCCCTAGTTTTGAGAATGCTTATGTTATAACCTAAAGGGTAATTTAGTAATTTTTAATAGTGGAGAGTGGTGGCAGCCCTAGGTGTTGACACCTAGCAAGAGAATATTTAGCCAAGGTTTAATTAGATAAACCATTATTTCATTTAGAAGGGAAATAAGAAAATAAGAAAAAACAAGCCAAAGTCAAGAGAAAGCCTTTCTCTTTCTCCCTTTCTCTTCGAGCAGCACCAAACCAAGGAAAAACCAACTGATTCCTAGCTGTTTTTCTAGAAATTCAGTAGAGATTCAAGGGTTCTTGAAGCTAAGGTAAGCCCTAGTAACACCTTTCTTTAGTTTTTGAATTTTATGGTTGGTTGGGTATGTGATTTTGCAAATTAGTGGCTGTTAGGGTTAGGTTGAGTTGTAGTTCGATTTTCTAGGGTTCATTTGAGTTGAATATAGCTTCTTGCAGCTAGTTTTGGTGTATGGGTTGGGTTTATGCATGTTTGATTTTAAAAACCTAAGCTTTGATCTTTAATGGCATAATTTGATTCACTAAGTTTTTTTGTGATTTTCTAGTTGGAATATGTTGTATATGCATTGTATAGGAGTTCTGGAAAGTATGGTTGCTTTTGGTGGATTTTTGAGCAAGAAATGGGGTTTTGGGGTGAACTGGTGTAAACCGGCTAGCTGGTTTTGGTAGGGTCCCTGAATGCTTCACTTTCTCAATTCTCGTCCATTTCACTGTCGTAGTTGGGTGTTTCCCTATTTCCTGAGTTAGTGTAATCCCTAGAGGATATAACAGAACCTAGAGTTGTAGGTTCGAGTTTCCCGGGATTAGGGTTTCGATCATGTGATTTACCCATTATGTGATTAGGGCATCCATTTCGCACAAGACTTTCCGTTCAGGTCAGCCAGCACACTTGAATCTGGAAAGAAAGTAAGAACTGTATATAATATGTGATATGGATATGCGAATGTATGTATATGTTTATTGTATATGCATGCTTATATGTTGTGATTCATATGCTACCAACACTTATACGGTTGCGGTACAAAGTGCATTGGTAAGGTGTATGATGTCTGAAAGTACATCGTGGTGTTACCAGCACTTGTACGGGAAGATACAAGGTGTCTGTGGTAGAACACTTAATAATACTCAAGGTGCGGTCCATACCCTACCTACACTAGTACGGAGGTATACTGAGTGCATGTGGTACATGGTACATGGTCGTATCCTAGTTAGAACGTTCTTACTCATCTGTTAAGCCTTGTAAATAGGTGTATGGGCACCTAGATACAGGTCAGTATTATATGATATGTTATATGCTTTTCTTACAGGTTTGTATTGTACATGTCGTGGCAGCGTGACCTGGAGTGTTCGGTCTCGGGACAACTAGGGATATATTATGTAGTCGCTGTGCGACCTGAAAAGTTGTATTTTGGTACATTTTGTATAAAAGTTTAGAAACGGGATCCCGGTGTCTGTAAATAATTATGTAAATTATAAAGTTTAATATTTATTATAAAAAGTTTTAATTTGACACGTTTTTCGAGAAAAATCTTTGATTAGCAAAGATAGCATTGTAGTGTGCCTTAGCATTAGGGTGTTACAATTAACATCAATACAATTGTTCCAAAAAAGCAAAAGTCCTCCCCCTAAACCACTCCTAGGCACTTCAAAGACATTATCAAAATGGAGCTGGTTCTTGAGATACATGCCACGGCCAGCCTGAAGCTTTGTTTCCATAACAAAGAACAAAATGGGTCGGTGTTGCTTGACAATCAGGGAGAGGTTACGGAATGCTCGAGGGCTCCCTAAACCTCGAGCATTTCAGCTAAGAAGAATTATTTTTCTCGGCGGGGTCGCGAAGCAACACCAGCCGTTTTATCATCATCAGACATAAAAGGGACCACCACATCCTCACTCGGCACAGTCCTTGTCCTTTTGAGCATGCTTCGGACTGAACCACCAATTTGGGCAGTCAGTCGAGTAAAAAGACACTTAGGAAGTGGAAATGAGGCACGGTTCATTGATTGTGAGACTTTTGTTTCGGGTAGGATTGTTGACAATTGGGGGAGGAGGGGAGGGATCAAGCATAGAAATGCCTTTGCCTTTGTTGATCTGTGTTATGACAGAAGTTACCATGATGGGTGGTGGAATAGCTGATTGGCTGAACTGGTGCACGTTAGATGGTTGGGAAAAAGGATCAAAAGATTGAGTAGGGTGGCTGGTGGTGAAAACAGGGGTAGAAAGCTCTAGTTCCATGTGGAGAAATTGATCAATTGCCTGTTGTAGGCCTTAATCGTTGTTGGTACTGCGAGGGATATACTCTTCAATGGGGGTAGAATTTGAGATTTCAAACTGTTTTTTCTTGAAATTTGTTTTGGTGGAGGCTCGGAGGTTCTCTTTGTATCACAATTCAGGAGGAATTGGGAAGTTATCACCGCGAAGGAGATATTTCCCACACTTGTTGTAAGTGTGATCCAGGAGTCCACGAAAATAGCAGAAATTTCGGAGACCTTCAAACTTAAAGCTAATCTATTTAGGGCGATCAATGGTGCGAAAACGGATGTTCATACCCCTTCTCAGGGGCTTAGTGACATCCAAAAGGACCTGAATAAGGAGATATGGACCAAAACTTTCAAGAAGGGACAACAGATGAATTTCGATAAGATCACCCAATTCATCAGCGATGAACTGAGCTTGGCTTGATAAAACAACATCAATCATATAAGAGGTAAAAATAAATTATTTCTTAAATAACAAAATTAAATATAAGAAGTTAAATTTAATATGCATTCATATGTAATACCCAAAGAACTCGTATCTATATATATATATATATATTTATAGTTTCAATGGTTTGACTAGTTGTAGTTGGTAAATGAAAAGGAAGGTGAGGGAGCGAGACTTAAATATAAAAGGACAAGAAAATAATGGCCACCATTGGAAACATTAAAACTAAAACGATGGGTAGCATTGTAGCAATGTGAAATATTTTTTTACTCTTTTATTCATATTTAGGGTTAATTGATGGCTCCCTTTAATTTTTATATTTTATAACAATTATTAACTCTAATTTAATATTTTGGTAGCAATATCATTTTGCATATTATTTTTTTATTTTACAAATTTAGTAAGTTATACATTATTAGGAGAAGAATATTTTTAGTGGAATTTTATTTGTACCTCAAAAATATACAAATATACTCTATTTTACTATTTTTATTTTGCATAAAATACATATACTTTTAATTTATACTTATTTTACTAATGTACATATTACTTATGTCAAAAAAAAAGGGTAATGTATTATTTGTTAATAGAGAATTTTTCTTATTTGTGTATCAGTGAATAATTTTTCAATAAAATTATGTCATTATAAAAATCAAAAAAAATAAAAAAAAAACTATGTTACAAAAATTAATCAAGTTGCCCAAATTTATCTCGGGTACCTTTTGTTTTTTATTTTAATTTATAGCTAATTATTTATCGAAATTTTCGGAAACCGATTAAAAAGAGCTTAAGAAAATATAAAATATTAAATAAAAGACAAACAGATTTTTTATGTGGTTCAGGCCTTAATGATCCCTAGTCCATGATTCAACAGTATTAGCCTTCTTTGGCGAGTATTACAAGTGTTTACAATGATAATCTATGTATTTCTTTCGTTTCTCTTTAAGAAGAAAGCTCTCTAGGAATTTTAACAGAGGTTCTGTAAGTAAAATTTGTTCACTCTCTGTACATAAGAAAATAAAAGTATTTATAGACACATAATCAGGTAAGAGCATACCATTAACCTCACTAGAGTTTCTTACTCAGCACGCAAGTAAGACCGAAAAACACTTTAAGACTATCTAATCGTTGGTTTAGTAGGTACTCCATCGTGTGGTGCTTAATTGATGTAGGCTATCACGTAAAGATATGAACACGTGTCGTTCAAATGTTTCTCCTTTGAAAGTAATATCCCAGACAAGTCGTTGGACAATAAGCACTACATAGGCACATACGCACACAACCATGGTCTGATGTTAGGTTATATTTAGCCTATGTTTCGGGTCTGTAAAGTTAGCATTTTCTCGTCTATTGGTTTTTTTTGGAGAGGTTTTACGCTTGATTTTCATTATTTCAGGTTCTTGGGGTGTCAAAGTTCAAATTCAGTCAAATGGTGAAAAGACGGGACAAACTGGCGAAAAATTGGAAAAATCTGCTCGAGATGCATCAGTAGTCGCGACCACCAATGAGCCAGGTCGCGACCCTTTTTCATGGTCGCGACTTCGAGATTTTGGCAGAACCGTGGATTTTCGAGGTTTGCCTGTAGTCGCGACCAGCTTAAAGGCTAGTCGCGACTAGGTACGAAAAATACAGTTTTGACCTAATTTTGATTTTTCTCTCAATTGGAGGCACACCTCTCATCCCTATATAAGGAATACGACTCAGAAGGTCAACCTAAGAAGAAAAAGCCTTAAAAAAGTGGATGAAGGTGAAGAGGAAGCTATCTTGAAGACCCGGAGCGATATCACCTTCTAGTTTCTTTCTTTTACCCTTATTTCTTTCTTTTATGTTTAGTTTTGTTTCAGATTTAATCATGGATGTTTTTATTGTTTTTATGAGCTAAATTTCCCATTAAGGGAGGATGATGAATGTTGTTTAAGTTTATGCCTAGTTAATAAATAATTGCCATTCCTCCATCTTGTTTGTGAATACTATCTATATTTGTGTTTAATTCCATGTGCAAGTTTGATCACCTTTTACATGTTTAATGATCTCAATTCGAAATCTGAAAAGTGAGAATTGAGAATGCTAAAATTGGATAGTCTAGGTTTTGATGTGAAACGAAAGTATTTACATAGCCTTAGTGACAATTAGATTATTGCTTAATGTTGATTTTATGTTGATTTAATTAAGAAGTTAATTAGAGAACATGATATTTAGAACCTAAAAGATCTGAAAAGAGTTAGGTTAATTCATAATCTGTCATTCACATTAAGATAAGGATAGCAATTAGGTATTAACATTGGTAACTTATCAACAGGATTCACCTCCCTAATCTCTCATATTGATTAATCTTCATATATTCTTTTTAATTTTCTGAATTATTTTCTTTAAATTGCAAAAAGTATTATTTTACCAGATAGAATCATAAGTATAGTTTAGTCGTACTTAATCCAATTCCCTGTGGTTCGACCTCACTTGCGTGAGATACTACTTGATTGCGTATATTTGCGTAGTAATCATAAATTTCGTAACAAGTTTTTGGCGCCGTTGCCGGGGAATTGTTTAAAGATTAATATTACACAGAATTATACTAACTTCTACTTTGGTATATTTTCTCTTGCTGAATTTCTAACCTTTCTCTTGCAAAACTGTTCTTATCTATTTCAGGTATTTTGAGTGCATGCGCCGCCAAGGGCAAGCAGTTATATTACCCGTTGACCCTGAAATTGAGAAAACTTGTAGGAGAAATCGAAGGAACAAGAGGCAAGAAAGAGTTTCAACAACTGCTGAAACATCAGAAATCATGGCTACTAATGTGAATGCGAATGCTGCAAATAACGGTAATAATGGTGGTGCCGTTGAAGATCAAGCTAATGGATGTATCTTGAGAGATTACATTCTCCCCACTCCAACGGGAGTGCAGTCATGTATCAGGCCACCGGTAGTGGATGCTAATAACTTTGAGATCAAACCTGCCATACTTCAAATGGTGCAGTCCTCAGTTCAGTTTTGTGGCCTCCCTAGTGAAGATCCTAATCTGCATCTCTCTAACTTCATGGAACTTTGTGAGACTTTTAAAGTTAATGGAGTTAGTGATGATGCCATTCGTCTGAGACTGTTCCCATTCTCGCTCAGAGAACGAGCCAAGAGCTGGTTAAACTCCTTGCCACCCAACTCAATTGCCACCTGGAATGATCTGGCAACAAAATTTTTGTCAAAGTTCTTTCCTCCAGCAAAGTCTACCAAGCTGCGAGGAGAAATCAACAACTTCTTCCAACAAGATAATGAATCTCTCCATGAGTCTTGGGAGAGGTTTAAAATCTGATCAGAAAGTGCCCTCATCATGGTATAGAGAAGTGGATGCTGGTTCACAATTTCTACAACGGGTTGGTTGGTAACACTAGAACTCTTATAGATGCAGCAGCTGGTGGAGCTTTTATGAGAAAGAGTGCTAATGAGGCTTACGATCTATTGGAGGAGATGGCTCTAAACAATCAGCAGTGGCCAACTGAAAGGAGTCAAACTAAGAAAGTAGCTGGTGTGCTAGAGGTTGATGCCATTACAAAGTTGACAGCTCAGGTTGAGGCCTTGACAAAGCTAATCGCAGGGCATGCTAAACAAGCCCAAGTTGTTTGTGAGATATGTGGAGGAAATCATCACTTTTCAGAGTGTCAAGCAGATGTGGATGATTTGCCAATGGATGAAGCAAAAGCCATTGGAAATTATTCGCAGAACAACAACAACAACTATGGGTTCAACCAAGGAGGTAACCGAAGAAACAGTGGGTTCTATCAGCAACGAAATCAGAACCAGACACAGAACCAACAGTACACTCAGCAACAAGCCTCTGGTGGAAATTCTAGTTTGCAAACAGATTTATTGCTACAATTCATGACTGAAACTAGATCTTCCATTGAAGACTTGCAGACTCAAATGGGCCAACTAGCAACTCAGGTAGCAACCCGTCCTCAAGGAAATTTGCCTAGCACAACTGAAGTCAATCCCAAGGAAAACTGCAAGGCAATTACCCTAAGGAGCGGTAAGAAATATGATGGGCCTGACTTGACACAACCAGTAGATGAGGACATTAAAGTTCAACCAGTGCCAACCCCAACACCAATAGTAGAGAAGGCTACTGATAGCCCAGCACCACCACAACAGTCTCCACCAATCAGTATTGATCATCATGTGAAAATACCCTATCCTCAGAGACCCTGAAAGACCAATCTAGACAAGCAGTTCACCAAATTTCTAGAGGTTTTCAAAAGACTACACATTAACATTCCCTTTGCTGAAGCTTTAGAACAGATGTCGAGTTATGTGAAGTTCATGAAGGAGATTCTGTCAAAGAAGAGAAAGATGGGGGATTATGAGACAGTGGCTCTAACTGAAGAGTGCAGCACCATTCTACAGAAGAAACTCCCTCCCAAACTCAGAGATCCAGGGAGTTTCACTATTCCTTGTACCATTGGGAGAATTGAAAGAATAAATGCACTATGTGACTTGGGAGCCAGCATTAACTTGATGCCTCTGTCAGTGTTTAAAAGATTGTAGTTGGGAGAAGCAAAGCCAACCACAGTAACTCTCCAATTGGCGGATCGATCACTAGCTCATCCTAGAGGAGTCATTGAGGATGTGTTAGTTAAAGTTGACAAGTTCATCTTTCCAGCTGACTTTATTGTTCTCGATATGGAAGAAGATAGTAATATCCCGATCATTCTTGGGAGACCATTCTTGGCAACTGGCCAAGCTTTGATCGATGTCCAGAAGGGTGAATTAAAGCTGAGAGTCCAAGGAGAAGAAGTGGTCTTTAATTTGTTAAAGGCAATGACATACCCAAAGGCAAGTGATAACTGTCTCTTCATTGATTTGATTGATACAATTGTGAGTGAGAAAAAGCTGCTAGATGATCCTCTTGAACTGAGCCTAACTGAAGATGAATTGACGGAGCAAGAGGGACAAGATGTAATGGGTTATGTGAAATGGCTAGACTCCTATGGGCCATTGAACAGAAGGTATTATGAGGAGTTGGGAGCAGTTCCAAAAGAGCTGATGCCATGTACTGAAAAACCTCCAGAACTTGAATTGAAGGTGCTTCCTAGTCACTTGAGGTATGAGTTTTTGGGTGAAGACAAAAAGCTGCCAGTTATTGTGTCAGCCTCTCTTTCTGATGTGGAAACTGATAGACTGCTGAGGGTACTACGAGCTCACAACAAGGCCATTGCTTGGACACTGGGTGATGCCAAAGGAATCAGTCCTTCAACTGTGATGCACCGAATCCTGATGGAAGAGAATGCCAAACCAACAAGACGCACAACGTAGACTCAATCCACCTATGAAGGAAGTTGTCAGAAAAGAAGTAATCAAGTGGTTGGATGCTGGAGTGGCCTATCCCATCTTTGATAGTAAGTGGGTTAGCCCGGTGCAAGTGGTTCCAAAGAAAGGGGGAATGACCGTGATCAAGAATGAAAAGAATGAGTTGATTCCCACAAGAACAGTCACTGGTTGGAGGATTTGTATTGACTATAGGAAACTCAACAAAGCAACCCGAAAAGATCACTTTCCCTTGCCCTTCATTGATCAAATGCTAGACAGATTGGCGGAGCAAGAATATTACTGTTTTCTTGATGGCTACTCTGGATACCACCAAATAGCCATAGCACTTGAAGATCAGGAAAAGACTACTTTTACATGTCCCTACGGTACCTTTGCTTTCAGAAGAATGCCATTCGGATTGTGTAACGCCCCTGCTACTTTTCAAAGGTGTATGATGGCTATCTTTTCAGATTTGATTGAATCTTGTATTGAGATCTTTATGGATGATTTCTCGGTCTTTGGCTCCTCCTTCGATCATTGTTTAGAAAATTTAGAAAAGGTGCTAATTAGGTGCAAGAAGTCTAACTTGGTGCTAAACTGGGAGAAGTGCCACTTTATGGTAACAGAAGGAATTGTTCTGGGACACAAAAATTCAAAAGCAGGAATTGAGGTGGACAAGGCTAAAGTTTCAACAATAGAGAATTTGCCACCTTCAGTTTCTGTAAAAGGAGTAAGGAGTTTCTTAGGACATGCTGGTTTCTGCCGACGATTTATTAAGGACTTCTCAAAGATCTCCAAACCATTGTCCAGTTTACTTGTTAATGGCGTTTCATTTGAGTTTGGAGAAGATTGCTTAAAGGCATTCAAGGTTCTAAAGGAAAAATTGATTTCAGCACCAATTGTCACTTCACCAAATTGGGAGTTGCCTTTCGAGTTGATGTGCGATGCAAGTGATTATGCAATCGGAGCAATCTTGGGTCAAAGGGTTGACAGGGTGTTTCACACAATCTACTATGCTAGCAGAACCCTGAATGATGCTCAATTAAATTATGCCACTATAGAGAAAGAGATGATGGCAATTGTGTTTGCATGTGATAAGTTCCGACCTTACCTAATTGGGAATAAGGTTATTGTCTATACAGATCACTCAGCAATCAAATACCTTATGACCAAGAAGGATGCAAAGCCGAGATTGATTCGGTGGGTACTTCTACTTCAAGAGTTGGACTTGGAGATAAAAGACAAGAAGGGCACTGAAAATCTGGTAGCAGATCACCTGTCAAGACTAGAGCTGGAAAAGAGTCAGAATACGAAAGATGTACAGATAAATGAGCAATTTCCTGATGAACAACTCTTTAGTGTGAGGGAAAACCTGATGGTACCGTGGTATGCTGATTATGTCAACTTCTTGGCGGCAAAAATAACTCCTCCTGAGCTTTCACGACAACAATTGAAGAAGTTCTTTTCTGAGGTGAAACATTATTATTGGGAAGAGCCAATCCTCTACAAGCACTGCGCTGATCAGGTAATTAGAAGATGTGTGCCTGAAGAAGAGATGTATTCTATCCTAAATCATTGTCATGCTTTGCCATGTGGAGGACATTTCAGTGGGACCAGAACTGCTGCTAAAGTGTTGCAGAGTGGATTCTTTTGGCCAACACTATTTAAAGATGCTAGTACCTTTGTGAAGGCATGTGATCGTTGTCAACGAACAGGTAATATCTCAAGAAGAAATGAAATGCCTTTAACAGGAATCTTGGAAGTGGAATTGTTTGATGTGTGGGGGATAGACTTCATGGGTCCTTTTCCTTCATCTTTTAGCAATCAATACATCCTATTGGTTGTCGACTATGTGTCAAAATGGGTTGAAGCTGCAGCTACACCACAGAATGATGGTAAAACAGTTCTCCGCTTTCTGCAAAAGAACATCTTCACTCGGTTTGGTACTCCTCGAGCAATCATAAGCGATGAAGGGAGTCACTTTTGCAACAAACAGTTTGAAGCACCCCTTTCTACCATATCATCCCCAGAGTAATGGCCAAGCTGAAATTTCTAATCGGGAGATAAAGATGATTCTAGAGAAAACAGTGCAGAGATCAACGAAAGATTGGGCAAGAAAATTAGATGATGCATTGTGGGCATACAGGACTGCTTTTAAAACACCGATTGGCATGTCTCCATATCGGTTGGTGTTTGGAAAGGCTTGTCATCTGCCGGTGGAGTTAGAACATAAAGCCTTCTGGGCCATGAAGACTCTCAACATGGAATTGAAAGCTGCAGGAGAGAAAAGGCTACTATAATTGAATGAACTAGAGGAGTTTCATAATGAGGCCTATGAGAATGCAAAAATCTACAAGGAGAGAACAAAGAAGTGGCATGACCAAGGCTTAGTAAGGAAGGAGTTTCAATCTGGGCAGCAAGTGTTATTATTTAATTCAAGGTTGAAGTTGTTTCCCGGAAAGTTGAAGTCAAGGTGGTCAGGACCATTTACCGTGGTCAAGTTATTTCCCTATGGAGCTATGGAGTTAAAAGGTGAAGGTGTAGCAACTTTCAAAGTTAATGGAGAGCGTTTAAAGCTCTACTTGGGAGGTCAATTTGACCAAGCCAAGTCCGCCATTATTCTGGCGCCTCTCTAGACACAGCTCAGCGTCCGGCTATATGACGATAAAGACAGCGCTCTTGGGAGGCAACCCAAGTGTTTTCTTTAATTTTTTAAACTTTTTGATTATGTTTTTAGTTTATGCTTTAGTATTTTTAGTATTTTCAATTTTTAGCTAAGTACCAGACATTATTTTTTTCCAGTTGAATCGTGAAAAATGTGAAAATAAAAAAATATATTTTCGGGACTGGGAATCCAGTGGTCGCGACCACCAGGTTCTTGGGTCGCGACCCTTTTTGGTAGTCGCGACTCTGGTCGCGACTTCGGGTTTTACAGAAACGATGAAAATTTTAACTTCTAGTAGTCACGATTAGGGTCAATGCAAGTCGCGACCCTTTTTCCAAGTCGCGACCCTAGTCGCGACTTGCCATTTTTCCAGAAAGGCCAGGAATTTGAATTTAAGCTAGTCGCAACTAGCCTTGGGTCAAGTCGCGACTAGCTCACGATTTTTTCTATAAAATCCCAATTTTCCCCCCCATTCAACCCTACACCAAAAATTCAAATATTACCTCTTCTCAGCCGACCCTAACCTCTCACATTCAAAAATTTCAAAATTTCCATTCCTAAATTTCAATTCTCTCATCTTTTCTTCAATTTCTCAAACCCAATCCATTCAAAAACCCAATTTCACTCATCAATCTACACATACCATCAAAAACCATCCCCAAAATCACTCATATTAGCCCAAATCCGAAAATACCATTGTCTTCATCTTCAACCTCAAGCTTTCAAGGACATTCAACAATGGAGGTGGAGTAAAGCGTCTTTGGGTTTGTAAGTATCACTTCCTACAATATTTAAGGAATTTGATTTATTTGTTATAGATTTTGGGTGGTAATAGTGTGTATTGTGAAAAATTATTATTGATATTGGGTTTGTTCATATTGTATTGTGGTGTTGAGAAGTTGGAAATATTCTTTGAGTGATTGTGAATTTTTGGGAAGTAGAAAAATTAAGGGGAGGTGCTGCCCAATTTTTTTTTTCTTAGCATTATTTAGAAAAAAATTAGAAAAAAAAAGAAAAAAAATCCGAAAAAAAAACTAAAGAAAAAAAAAGAGAAATAGAAAAGAAAAAAAAACATATTCTATTATTGCTAGGAAGAGAAAAAATGGCACCTAAGAGAACTAGGCATGTTGAGGAGGGTTCGTCATCAAACCCACCAACTATGGGTTTCGACAGAACCCGGTTTGTTAATGAGGAGGCCCAGAATTGTTATATGAGGCTGAAAAATAGGGCTTAAATTGAAGACCGGGGTATTGAATTCCCTGAAAATCCTTTGAGACGTCAACCACGGTTCGAGACAATTCGAGCCCAAATTGAGAGGATGAAGTGGGGGAGCTTTGTGGATGCTCGGGGCCAGGCTAATGTGACTATGGCCTGTGAATTTCTTGCCAATTGGCCCGAGCGCCGGAATGGGGAGGTAAAGGTGCGAGGAAAGAAGGTTCCCGCTACTGCTGATGCTTTTAATGTGATGTTTTCTGTCCCGGATTATTCTAGGGAAGAGCAACGCCTCCGACTTATTGAGGAGGAAGATCCGTTTGATATGGTGGATGTGGCTGAGACGGTGAGTTTTCCAGGGTTGAGGTTCCACAACAACGATGGCCAAGAGGGGTTGCCAAACATCCTATATCGGTTTGAATTAAACCCAGTGGCAAAGACATGGCTGTACTTCGTAAGTGCTCGGTTGGTGCCAAATAAGCACTTCTCCGATGTCCAAATGGATCGCCTGAAATATGTGTACGCCATTATGAAGGGGTACAACATAAATATTGGACAAGTCATCCGGCATAGCATTGACCAAATTGTACAAGGAGCCACGGGAGGTGGTTTTGGTTTAGCGGGTGTTATAACAGAACTCAACGGGGCATATGGAGTTCCACAATTGGAGTATGACAACACGGTGTTGCCACTTCGCAAGATGGATACCACATTTGTCAACAAGTTGAAAGAGCCACATCCTTATGGCCAGCCTCCACCTGATGCACCGCAAGGACGCAGGCGGCAACGAGAGCCTAGTGTTCAAGAAGAAGAGGAGCGGCCCCCTCAATTGCTTGGGCCTATCGATCCAACGATGCAATACACTCATGCATAACTGAGTTATATAATTCAGCAGAACAACCACATGCAAAACTACATGGTGCAGAGGAGTATCCATGATGAGGGACAAGTTCAACAACTTAATTCTCTCATCAACAGAATGAACATCAGGATTGATGACCCGAACTACTTGGTGCAACCTCCTCGGTTCTACCCATATGATCAGTCGCCGCCACCCAACCCTTTCTGAGAGGGTCTCAGCTAAGTCTCTTCTCTCTGCATTTTATTGTATACATTGGGGACAATGTCATATTTAGTTTGGGGGGAGAGATTTAAAATTTTTATTTTCTGTACTTTAATTTTTTGTTTTAGTTTTTGTATTAGTTAAGGAATGGCAATAAGCTAGAGGATAGTTGTATACTGCTGATTAGTGTAATGTGATCTGAAATTGTAAAATAACTGTGTGCTTGATTCTGTTAACTCTTTGGATTAGTTTGGATGCTTAGAAACCTGTGTATATTTGCAATTACTCAATCTGTGAAAATTGTTATAATTGTTTTACTATGGTTTGTGGTAAGATTGACAGGATAGCTTAGAACTTGCATGTTTATTCTTTTGAGACGAAATTCTTGATAGTGTTCAATTGGAATTAGGCATTTGTTGGATAGTTTGAGCCTTTCAAGCATACCGCAATAATGTGTATCCCTAGTTAACCTTTTGAGCCTAAACCCGTTATGTTTTTCACCCATTGACTCGAAAAATTGTAACCACACTATTAATTTTTCTTCACCATTTTATCCATGATATCATAAGCTAAATAATTAGTTTGGGGGAGGAGAAATATTTAGTGTGAGAAAATAGTGAGAGGGAGAAGAACTTACAAGATTGAGAAAAGAAAGAATGTATAATTCACTGTCACTGAAAAAAAAAATGAAATATGAATGATGAAAAAAAAAAAGAAAATAAAACACAATAAAAAGTAAGAATGTGTTTGAAAAAAAATTCAGTGATGTTGGGAAAAAATAATAGAGATATCTTCTCTCAATCTTGGTAAATGCAGGAACATTATGGGGTTTGAAAAAAAAAAAAGTAAGATGCTTGTGGGTTCTGTTTGTGTGCTTATGATATCTTGAGCCAAAACCGTCTTTTGTCTATTTCTGAATATCTGAGCCATAATACCTAAACCTTGAAAAGACCTAATGATTCCAAAGGATATTGTCAACATTAGTGGAGAAAGGTAAGCATGCAACCTTATGAGTTATCGGGCTGTGGAACTGTTGGAAAGAGTAAAACTTTTATAACAATGTTTCACATAGGGATAAATTTTGTGGTTATACATAGTGTTATGAAGTGAGCATCTGAGTTAATTGTTAGAGTTAGTAGGATCGAAATTCTAGTTTATGTAAAGAAGAGAGCAGAGCATGAGTCAGCAGTGTAGTGATTATCTGATAGCGTAATTAGTTTTTTTTACCTTACTCGGGGGCGAGTAAGAATCTAGTTTGGGGGAATTTTGTTAGGATATATTTAGCCTATGTTTTGGGTTTGTAAAGTTAGTATTTTCTCATCTATTGGTATCTTTTGGAGCGGTTTTACGTTTGATTTTCATTGTTTCAGGTTCCCGGGGTGTCAAAGTTCAAATTCAGTTAAATGGTGAAAAGACGGGACAAACTGGCAAAAAATTGGAAAAAACTGCTCGAGATGCATCAGTAGTCGCAACCACCAATGAGCCAGGTCGCGACCCTTTTTCATGGTCGCGACTCTGGTCGCGACTTCGAGATTTTGGCAGAACCGTGGATTTTCGAGGTTTGCCTATAGTCGCGACCAGCTTAAAGGCTAGTCGCGACTAGGTACGGAAAATGCAGTTTTGACCTAATTTTGATTTTTCTCTCAATTGGAGGCACACCTCTCTCCCTATATAAGGAATACGATTCAGAAGGTCAACCTAAGCAGAAAAAGACTTAAAAAGGTGGATGAAGGTGGAGAGGAAGTTATCTTGAAGACCCGGAGCGATATCACCTTCTAGTTTCTTTCTTTTACCCTTAATTCTTTCTTTTATGTTTAGTTTTGTTTCAGATTTAATCATGGATGTTTTTATTGTTTTTATGAGCTAAATTTCCCATTAAGGGAGGCTGATGAATGTTGTTTAAGTTTATCCCTAGTTAATAAATAATTGTCATTCCTCCATCTTGTTTGTGAATACTATCTATATTTGTGTTTAATTCCATGTGCAAGTTTGATCACCTTTTACATGTTTAACGATCTCGATTCGAAATCTGAAAAGTGAGAATTGAGAATGCTAAAATTGGATAGTCTAGGTTTTGATGTGAAACGAAAGTATTTACATAGCCTTAGTGACAATTAGATTATTGCTTAATGCTGATTTTATGTTGATTTAATTAAGAAGTTAATTAGAGAACATGAGATTTAGAACCTAAAAGATCTGAAATGAGTTAGGTTAATTCATAATCTGTCATTAACATTAAGATAAGGATAGCAATTAGGTATTAACATTGGTAACTTATGAACAGGATTCACCTCCCTAATCTCTCATCTTGATTAATCTTCATATATTCTTTTTAATTTTCTGAATTATTTTCTTTAAATTGCAAAAAGTATTGTTTTACTAGATAGAATCATAAGTATAGTTTAGTAGTACTTAATCCAATTTCCTGTGGTTCGACCTCACTTGCGTGAGATACTACTTGATTGCATATACTTGCGTAGTAATCATAATTTTTGTAACATCTGACGCAGGGGACAAGATCTGACTTGATGTTAAGCGAGGTATAATCGTTGGGAGTAGTTTCAGATTAAGCCGTAGGGGGTGTCCTAGGATAGTCAATTTCTTGATCATCCTGGAGTGCTCGTGCTTCCCATTTGGCTCCAAAAAGCGGAAGCATCAGACTAGAACTTCAAAAATCGCTCTATCCTTCACAAGGGAGGCATTCTTTCAAACACTTCAATACCTTCCGTGATCCTATCTCTATATGGGGTCTGTGATATCAGTATATGATTTGACGTGGCACCCTTCTACCGCTTCCATGCAGAATCCATTCAGGAATAGGGATAATCTTTACCCCAAGCTCTCGGGACTTATATCAAGAGCTTGCAGTCTTCCCCCAAAGGTTCATCCCGAGTTTCTCGTGCTTGGTAATATCACGAAGGACTCGCTGAAGCACAATGCTTGATTAGTGGAGTCGTGAGACCCACGCTCTACATTTTAGGCGCATTTCTTGAGAAAACGAATGATGGCTGGTTTCAAAAATACGCCTGTCCTCAGGTGCCTTGGGGAAGCTACCACAAAATGATGAATAATAAATATTTTATTCTCATTTTTCATATGTATTAAATGCCAACCTTTTGTATCCCCAACCATTGGATGATCTTTCCTTCAGTCTATTTAATTTGGACCATATATTTTAAAATCATTCCAATCGTTGGAATCCATATAAATGAGGTTTTTGACGACTGAAGTCATTTCTTTTACTTCATCAGTAATCTTCTAACTAGAGAGAAATCCTCTTTTCATACAAACTTCTTGCTCAAAAAATCTCAACCTTCTCATATCTCTTCATTCTAATCTTGACCTCTTTCTCCCCAACTTTGTCATTACGTTCCCTTGACATCTGCTATCATCTCAAGCTGTCCTGTAATCGAAGCTAGGAGAGCCATTGTCGTCGTGCAAGCAGCGTGATTCTAGCACATCACCACCATCCCCATTCTTACCTCACAATACAAGTAAGTACTCCTCAACTTTTAGACTATTTTTTCAATGCTCAATCAAAATGTGATTCTCATTTTTGAAGGAATTTGTCACTTTGCGTGCATAGGACTTGATTTTAGGAATTAGGGTTAGTAGCATCTAGAATTTATTTGCTGGGTTCGTAGGAAAAAATTTCTGGTTTTAGGATTTTTAAAGAAGTATCTTCTTTTAGGCTCGAATTAAGATGCATGCTCAAGACATGAGGTCCGTGGTTCTGAGGGTTAGGCAGGACATTTTTGAGTTTATTAGCAGTCCTTTTATTTACTTCTTCTTTGATTTTTTTTATATGCATTTGTTTTGATTTGCCTTCGAAAAGGACTGCTAATAAACTCCCAGCAAACAACTTTTGTAACGGCCTATCCTATAGGGACGCCACGTGTGTAATATTATAAACTAGTTTAGTACTAATAAAGTAATTAATTATTAAAATCTGTGATAATATTAAAAATTTTACTAAAATAAAATACTAAAAACGGACATCATAACGGCACTAAAATTGTGTTCTGGGGATCCCTGTTGTAAAATTTTTACAAAAAAGCTAATATGACAACAAGTCAAAATACTAAATTAAAATACATGGTAGATACAGTCCAAAAACAACTCGTGGAAGCTCAACACGCAGGCTGGTAGGGTCAATATGTACATTGTTTGGGATGGCGTCAGATCAAGCTCCTTTTGAGGCAACCAAGAACTTTATAAATGAACGGATGAAACCTCATCCGAACGTGCGTAATCACCTACTCCAAATGACTTGTTACTTTCAGGAAGCTGAGAATCATGGAGCTATTATAGATCAAGAAACTCAAGTGAGTTTGATCTTAACTAGTTTAACTCCAGCTTTTCTGCCCTTTACATCAAATTATGTCATGAACAAGTTGACTTTTGACTTTCACGAGTTGATCAACAGCCTTCAGACATTTGAAAATTTGATTGGAGGACCGCAGAAAGGAGGAAACAAAGCTCCAAGTTCTAGTAATGCTACGACTAGTACAGCAAAGCCTGAGGCAAACATTGCCTCTACTTCAAAACCCACAAAGAATTAAAAGAAGAATAGAAAGAAGCCTCTTAAAGCTGTTAACCTAGCTAATAAGGGTAAGAAGGCTGCTAATCCAAAGGCAAAGGAAAATGTTTCTATTGCAACGAAAAGGGCCACTAGAAACCCAGTGTCCTATGTTTTTGGCAAAGAAACAAAGTATTTCTAACTGTGTTGTAAATTCATGTATTTTAGAGAATCATTATCCCCTTGGGTTATTAGTTCTAGATCGATTAGCCATGTTTATGTTCTTCTTATTTCAGCTCCGACTGCTTAAACTTGGATTGTTATCCTAGCGAGTTAAGACAGATAGTTGGATAGAAGGGTGGAGATTGTCCAAGTTGAAGATGAAGCTCGTTTTTCTTCTTTAATTTTTGAATTAATTATTTTAGTTATTGAACAATTTAGTTTCAATTATTAGTATGGAAATTTTATTCTCAATTTCATATTATTGTACACAATTCATTATGATATTTTTGAGAATATTAATATAATATTTTTTTCTTTAAAAGTTTTTGATTATGAATTGCTATTATAAAATTGAGCTTCATATTCTTTAACTTGTATGCCAATACCAAATTATATTTATATGTTTATCATGTTTTATATGCTTTATATTTTATTATTGATACAAAATCTATGGTATAATAATCTTTGCAAAGAGATAACACCACATAAACACTTAGAATTTAAATTCAATGTTTATGAATAATTGTTAATTCTAAAGCAATTATTAAGATTTTGTTTAATAAAAAGATATTTTGATCTGATAGGGGTGGAAGAAGTTATTAATATATGAAGTTCAAAGACTTTTATGTCTATTGAACTCTAGACTATATTCAAAACTCTACAGAATCTCTATAGCACTTAGTGGTGGAAGATGTTATTGATATATGTCGTTCAAATTCTTTAAACACTTGACTATACTAAATACACCACAGAATCTCTATGACACACATATTTTGATTAGACATGGACATAATATAATATATATAAACTAGCAAACTAGTAGAACTTATTCTTTGATCCTGTACATGTTCTAGTGTTTCTTGCAATAGTAACTTGATACCAGTATAAGTCCTTGGACATAGAATCACAATACCTTTTCTTAGTGGGAGGATTTTAAAAGTCTAGCCCATCATTATTTGGCTGACACTAGTGATAACCTACTATGCTATGTTCAAGATAGAAACTTTAAAATTAAACAAAGAAAAATTATTTTAACCATTCACATGGATATTAATAACTTATCAGAATTATGAGGATAAGATAGGAAATTTTACAATGTCTATTTGAAAGACTCAGGCATAATTCCCAGTCCTTATGAAATATTTTGTGGTATATCTACTTATTACTTAGTCTTGAGCAAGTATTTTACATTAATGTTAATACTAGAATGCTATGTTGATGACTTAGTTTAGAAGGAACTTAATGTTTCAGACTAAGATAAAATGTCACAGCAAGAGGTCCCTAAGTATCAATGGTAAGAGGTTAAATGCACACTTGTGTATGTATTTAACCAGAATCCTATTGTTGAGTGGGAGCCATCGAAGATGTAATCAAACAAGGAATATTAGGGAGACAATCAAGAAAGAATCTCTGAAAGTGATCTATATGCTAGATGATAGAGGTATAAATTAGAATCCTTACATCAACACCAACTCAAAACTTAATATCAGATATGGTGGTTACTCTAAGGGTGGAAGAATTATTCTAGAAGGATATAAAAACCCCTCTATAATAATTTAGTTCCACCAGTGAAGCTGATAACTTAGTTGTTTTTAAAAGCACCAGAAAGTTATTCAAACTGAAGAAAGTTCTTAACTATTTTCATCTCTATTCCATATGGGTTTTTTGTATATTCAGATGACTTATCATACAGTAAAGAATTATGTATCCCTAGAGGAGTAATACATATAGAAAATTGATGTTGCATAATGTTTTATGAACACAAAGGAAGTAATGGTAGCGAAAGCAGTTGATTACCACAACCTTACAGTTCCTGTTATTTGGGTTGAGTCAAACACACTACACTTGATATGGATATCAAAACAATAGATTGATTGAAATGCACTTCAAGTTTTATGGTAGTGGAAGTGGGAGTTTGTTGGGATTTTATACCCTAAATAAAACGCATTGCAATATAATCTTATTTGTTATCAATAAAAGATTAGAAGTCATTTATGTTTACATGAATTTTTCATGCTAATGGTTTGATATACAATTTTTGTTCAATCAATAACATATAGTTATTCACAATTACAGTGAAGTCAACACAGTGGAAGGTAATTGTCATTATATGCTTCAAGTTAATGTCCCATGATTCATCAGTGCACTGAATTTATACTAATGTGATAGTCAGTGATGAAATTTACTTACACCTTGGATAAGTATTATGTCCTTTCCAAGGCATTGGTAAAGTATGCTAGTATCAGATGTATGGAGTATACATTGGACTGGACCGATATTGAACTTGGTAAATATATTATAAAATTACTGTTGTATCTTTCTAAGTCAATATCACTTGATTGATCTTAGATCAAAGGATCTTAATTCTGATATGGTTAGGTTCGATCTCAAGAGTGTTATTTATGTTCTTAGATTGTTCATTAAAGCTTACCAATTGGTTCGGGCAACACATACATCTTCGGAACATGATAGTACAATTGAGTGGGAGCGCTAATCATAGATATGGAGTCTATAGCTTCTATCTAGACATAGAAGTGAAATAATAATTTCCTTCGAGCTTAGCTTAGTAGAGATTACTGGAAGAGCTCTTATTTCAGTAATTATATTAGTTTACTAAAATATCATTTATAGGAAACTAAGTGTTTTAAGAATAACATACATTGATAGGTAGAAAAGTATATTTATCCCTACTCGATGTGTTATCCCAATTTTTACACTCTGACGTGTCATCATACGATCGTGACACGTGGAATCAACTTTATGTACCTGCTCGCAAGAGCTATGCTGAACAGAGCACCATATATATTCGCTCGGATAAAGCCTTCTTAACCGGGCAGTGAACAATCCGAAGAGCACACCAACACTTAGCAATTTTAGCTTTTGCATCGTGAGTCACCGAAGAAATCCCTATAATTTTGGGATCGGATCACACAGATATGGCAAGCTGTCAGAATCCCTTGATCAGTGTATTTTGCATTTGATATGCAATATTTCCAATTATGTCAATTTTAATCAGAAGGGAAATTCTTCCCTCCCAAGCTTATAGCCCTATAAATAGTGATTCACATTCACTAGGCAAAGGGTCGAAAAGCTTGTCTAAGAATTCATATTCAGAGATATTATTGTAAGAGCTCTAAGAAAAGGGATTATTTTCTTTGTTCTTAAGTCAATACAAACCAAGAGGATTAGTCTATTACCGAACTGCTCGGGGCTGGACCTCTATAAAATTCTCGTGTCTTTACTTACTTTATTATATCACACACACATTATACTACTTGTCGCTTACAATTTAGACTCACTGTCGTTGGTCAAAAGCGAGGTCAACATTTTGGTGCTTTCATTGAGAGTTGAACTCAAGATCAATCTCAAAACTAAATACAATGGTGGTACAGACTCGAAGAGGCATGGTTGATTCGGCAAATCCACAGGTGGTGGATCCTACACTGCAGAACCCAGGGAACACAAGGGTTCCACCAACCATAAATCCCTAACAACCATCAACTGTAGGTCACGGTTTGACGACTCCTGTGAGTGGAATCGCGCCTGGTGTGCAAGAGACTTGGAATACTAGTTCAACAGCTAATCAGGGCATTCCCAACAGTGTCGTTTTGCCTGTAACCAATGTTCGAACAACTATTGGAGATGACACCAAAATCCAAAACCTCCGTGCTGCTCTTGGAGTTATGCAAGGTCATACCAACACCCTGCATCATGATGAGGAGGAACTCCGTGCTACGGTGAATCTTGCATTTAAAGAACAGAGGCGCATGTTCATTGAGTGGAGGGACAAAGAGATGGAAACGTTGAGGGCTCCGTAGGCATCCATTGCCTATCGGACCAAACAAGCCACTGTGTTAATACGAAAATTCGATCAGGCTACCGAACAACAGCCCGTAACCGTCATCCCCCTAGGCGAGACAGACGAAGATCCAGCGATGAACACCTCTCAAACTATAAATGGTTAGCCGTCCAATCCCCGGTCACAGGTTCCACCTGTGGGCCAAGTGGTAGGCGGACAAACCTTGTCTAGCAATTCATCAGGAGAAGTCATACCTAATAATTCCAACCAAGTTAATGGTGCCGACCAGCTAATTGGCCAAACCAACCAGTCACTGAGACAACCAGGTGTTTCTATATTTAATCGATTGGGAACGGTTCATGATCTTAGAGATGATCTGAACAGAAGGAGAGGGTTGGACGACCAGCACGATGCGCCAATCGTTCAGTTTGGAACCCGCGCTCAAAGTCCGGCTCAAAGATATGCTGACGCGACTCTGGTCAGGAAAGAGGCCGAACAAGTTAGTCCAGCCGTGGAGGCACAGTTGGATGAACTAAAAAATATGTTCCAAGGCCTGGCCGGTCAGAGGAACAATGACCTCGAGTTGGATCGAGCACGTGGATCCCCTTTCTCCCTAGAGATTAATGTCTTAGAATTGCCTCACAAGTTTGAGATGCCAACCTGGAAGATGTAAACTGGAAGGAAGATCCCTTATCCCACCTCAAGTATTTCGAAATGCAAATGGACCTGCAAGGAGCACGAGGAGATGTATGTTGCAGAGTTTTTCCTGCCACCCTCTCAGAGGCCGCCCAGCAATGGTATTTCTGTTGAGTTTTATGCCTTAAATAAAACTCTATTTCAATGTAATCCATTTTATTCAATATCAATAAAGAAACAGAAGTATTTTTCATTCATTTGTATGTTTTGGTTCATCTTATCAATTGCTTGTCTATTTGATTTATAAATTCATCCAAACCCTTTTCACATACTTGATCCTGTTTATTGTATTGTCGACACAATTGAAAGTAAACATGACTATGTGAATAAAGATTCCTAGATTTATCAGAACACTGGGGTTTTACTGATATGACAATCTACAACAGAGTTTACTTGCATTTGCAGAAATGCTATATTCTTTCCAGAGCATTGGTTAAAGTAAAGCTTGGGTTGGGTGCATGGATTATGCATCGGAAGGGACCGATATTGAACTTTGACATAGATTTATTAAACTTACCGTAATATATATTCAAGTCAATATCACCTAGTTGATCCTAGATCAAATGATCTTAATCCTGATATGATTAGGTTCAATCTCAAGAGTGTTATTCGTGTTCTTTGATTAGTTAGTTAAGCCTACTTTTGGGTCAGGGTGATACTTACATTTTGGGAACACGGTAGTGCAATTGAGTGGGAGTGCTAACATAAATATGGAATCTATAGCTTCTATCTGGCAAATAGTAAGTAAAGGATGATTTCCTTCGAGCTTGACCAAACGAAAATAAATGGTGGAGTACTCATTTCACTTAGCTGAAATATCATTTATACGGGGTTAAGTGTTTTAAGGATAAAATACATTGTAGGGTGTTACGGTAATCTAATCCCTTTACAGTGTAGATCATCTATATAGAGGATCATTGATCAAATTAGGATTATAACAATGGATAACTAATGACATGTCTATATGGTGGAACATATAGAGCGTTCTATATACTGAGAGTGCAATTCTAAAGTCTATGCGTGGATTCAACGAAGAATTAATAAGTTAGTGAATTTAGGATGTAAATTCTTGATCTGCTTATTGGAAGCTCGGATATATAGACCCATGGTCCCCCCACTAGTTGAGACAATATTCCTTGTAAGACTCATTTAATTGGTTTTGATTAATCAATTATAATTCTCAAATTAGACTATGTTTATTTGTGAATTTTTCACTAAGCAAGGGCGAAATTGTAAAGAAAGAGTTTTTAGGGCATATTTGTTAATTAAGATACTTTGTATGGTCCAATTAATAAATATGATAATGAAAATATTATTTAATAATTATTTATAGTTATTAAATAGTTAGAATTGGTAGTTAAATGGTTGAATTTTTGAGAAAATGAGATGCAGAAATGATAAAACAGCAAAATTCCAAAAGTGAGGCCCAAATCCACTAGCCATGGCCGGCCACCTTTGTAGGCTTTATCATTTAATATTTTCATTATTTTAATGCCAAATAATTCAAACCTAACCCTATGTGGCATGCTATAAATAGATAGTGATGGCTTCAGGAAAAAGTGACTTTCACATCTTGTTTCCTTCAAAGAAAAACCTTAGCCTTTCACTCTAACCTAGCCGCCACCTTCCTCTCCTTCTTCTTCATTGTAAATTTCGAACCTCTTGGTGATAGAGTAGTGCCCACACACAGCAAGTAGTACCTCAATCATAGTGAGGAAGATCGTGAAGAAAGACATTCAATAAGAAGGACATTCGGGCTTAGATCTTGATAATACTCTGCGACAGAAAGGATACAAGGGTTAGAGATCTAAGTGGAAGGAGTCATTTTATTCCGCTGCACCCAATGTAAGGTTTCTCATACTTTATATGTGTTTAATTTATAATCGTTTTAGATGTTCATATTTAGGGTGTTAATCAACATACTTGTAAATAGATCTAAGATCCTGGTAAAATAATTTCCTACAATTTCAAGTTGGCACCCAGATGGTTCAACTAATGGAAGGCTTTCTCCTCGGAATTCCATGCACAATTCTCCTCTTCTCACCAACTTCCGTTACACATAGGAGATCTGGTCAAAGTAAAGTAAAGACCAGGAGAACCTCTCCGAGCTTACATCAGTAGATTCATGACGGAAGCAACTAAGGTTGCACGAGTGACTGAAGACGGAAAGTTGTCCGCAATACTGGGGGGCATTGAAGTTCTTGGAGAACTTTGGAAAGACATCAGGAAGAACGGACCAGTAGACTTTATGAGTGACTTCCTTGATCGTGCAGAAGGTTTCATTAAGCTTGAAGAAGCCATCAAGCAGGCAGAAGTTGAGCAAAAATCTAGCCAGCCAAAAGCTCCCTCTGCTGGGATATTCGTCTAGCTCCCCCAATACTCAAGCAATTCAAGCTCAGGTGGTAAACGGTCTAACAACAACAATAGGCAAGGAAATGGGAAAAAGGGAAAGTTTGCTGGTAAAATCAAACAAACTCCCAGGGAGAATCCTACCAAGGTTACTACATTTTTTTATCCTGACAGAAGATATAGAAAGTGTGTACATGGCTACTCAATCATTAGCCTCGTACAAGAAGCCCGCACCCATAAAAAAAGATGTAAGCAAGAGAGACATGACTAAGTTTTGCCATTTCATAAGGATTATGGCCACGACACCAATGAATGCAACAATCTGAAGTGGGAAATTGAATTTCTGATAACAAAAAATAATCCACACGTACAGAAGTATGTCAAGGCCGATCAAAATCAGAGGGTCGATAACAACCAAGATTTACTACCACCACCAGTAGATGGACATTTGCAAGTCATTATTGGAGGGCCGCAAATAGCTGGAGATTCAGGCAAAGCCCGAGAAAGGTATGCCCGAATAGTACAACATGAGAAAGAAGAAGTAATCCTTGTCGTCGAAGAAAGGAAACCAAAAATACCACGGGCAGGGGAGCCCACTATAACATTTAGTGATGAAGATGCTATCAAGATTAGTTTCCCACACAATGACTCGTTGGTCGTGGAAGTCCAGATAGCCAACAAGATGGTGGCCCGAACCATGATAGACAATGGAGCCTCTTCAAACATCTTATTCAAGACAATGTATGAAAAGATGGGGCTCTAGCTTAAAGATTTAACTCCCTGCCTCCAGCCCGTGTAAGGTTTCTCCGGCCAAGGTGTCACACCTCTAGTGGGAATTCGCCTACCCCTCACTGTTGGGAAAGCTCCAAAGAGCATAACTATAATGGCACAGTTTCTAGTATTGGACGTTCGATCAGCATTTAATGTCATGATAGGCCGACCAGCTTTATGTTAGATTTTATGCCCTAAATAAAACTCCATTTCAATGTAATCTATTTTATTCAACATCAATAAAGAAACAGAAGTATTTTTCATTCATTTGTGTATGTTTTGGTTCACTTTATCAATTGCTTGTCTATTTGATTTATAAATTCATCTTAAACCCTTTTCACATACTTGATCATGTTTATTGTGCTGTCATCACATTGGAAAGTAAACATGACTATGTGAATAAAGTTTCCTAGATTTATCAGACACAGGGTTTTACTGATATGATAATCTACAACAAGAGTTTACTTGTATTTGGAGAAATACTATGTTCTTTCCAGAACATTGGTTAAAGTAAAGCTCAGGTTGGATGCATGTGTTTAATTTATCGTTTTAGAAAGTTCTTATTTAGGATGTTAATAAACATACTTGTGAGTAGATCTAAGATCCTGGTAAAATAATTTCCAACACTTTATATGACTTAAAAGTTGTTACGTCAATATTCCATTCATGCCTTAAGTTCCCAACAAAGAATGGGGTGGGGTGCCTAAGAGGAAACCAGCAAGTTGCTCGGGAATGTTATAACCTTGCCATAACCAAGGCTAAAAAGGAAGTATCCTCTAGCCAGAGTTCGGACAAGGGAAAAAACATTACTAAATAGGGAACCTTCCAAGGCGGGGATGAAGATGTGGATCCTCGACTTGGGGACCCAAGCAACAATGTTGGACCAGTGGAGGAACTAGAAGAGATTGAAATCGACCCAAGTATTCCGACCAGAAAGCTTAAAATTGGAAAAGGTTTGTTACTCAAAGTAAAATCAGCATTGATAAAATTTCTAAGAGCAAACCAACACATTTTTGCCTGGTCGCATGAGGATATGGTAAGAATTGATCCTACTATAATTTCACATGTTCTAAATATTGATCCAAACTTCTAGCCAATTCAACAAAAGTGAAGACTGTTTGACAAGGAGCGAGCCCTAGCTCTGAAGGAAGAGGTAGAGAAGTTACGCAACAACAATTTCATAATTGAAGCTTTCTACCCAGCTTTCTACCTAGCTCTGTCGTAGAGTATTATCAAGATCTGAACCTGGATCTCTTTCTCTCCTTTCTTTAGTGCTGAAACTCCTTCTTGTTGAATATCTTTCTTCACAATCTTCCTCACTATGATTGAGGTATTACTTGCTGTGTGTGGGCACTACTCTAACACTAAGAGGTTCGAAATTATTCAAGGAAGAAGAAGAGTATGAAGGTGGTGGAGAGAGTTTAGAAAGAGAAGGCTCAGGTTTTTCTCTGAAGGAAACCAGAGTTAAAAGTGTATATTTCCTGAAGCCTTCACTATCTAGTTATAGCATTCCACATAAGGTTAGGTTTGAATTATTTGGCATTAAAATAATGAAAATATCTGATGATAAAGCCAATAAAAGTGGCCGGCCATGGCTATGTGGATTTGGGCCTCACTTTTTGCAATTTTGCAGTTTTATCATTTCTGCATCTCATTTTCTCAAAAACGCCAATTTTCAAATTCAACCATTTAAATGCCAATTCTAACTATTTAATAACTATAAATAATTATTAAATAATATTGTCATTTATCATATTTATTAATTGAACAATACAAAGTATCATAATTAATAAATATGCCCTAAAAACTCTTTCTTTACAATTTCGCCCTTACTTAGTGAAAAATTCACAAATACATATAGTCTAATTTGAGAATTATAATTGATTAATCAAAACCAATTAAATGAGTCTTACAAGTAATATTGTCTCAACTAGTGGGGGGACCATGGGTCTATATAACCGAGCTTCCAATAAGCAGATCATGAATTTATAACCTAAATTCACTGACTTATTAATTCTTCGTTGAATCCACGCATAGAACTTAGAATTGCACTCTCAGTATATAGAACGCTCTATATGTTCCACCATATAGACACGTCATTAGTTATCCATTGTTATAATCCTAATTTGATCAATGATCCTCTATATGAATGATCTACACAGTAAAGGGATTAGATTACCGTAACACCCTACAATGTATTTTATCCTTAAAACACTTCACCCCGTATAAATGATATTGCAGCTATGTGAAACGAGTACTCCACCATTTATTTTCGTTTGGTCAAGCTCGAAGGAGAGCATCCTTTACTTTCTATTCGCTAGATAGAAGCTATAGATTCCATATTTATGTTAGCGCTCCCACTCAATTGCACTACCGTGTTGCCAAAATGTACGTATCACCATGATCCAAAAGTAGGCTTAACTAACAAATCAAAGAACACGAATAACACTCTTGAGATTGAGTCTAATCATATCAGGATTTAGATTATTTGATCTAGAATCAACTAGGTGATATTGACTTGAATAGATATTACAGTAAGTTTGATAAATCTATGTCAAAGTTCAATATCGGTCCCTTCCGATGCATACTCCATGCACCCAACCTGAGCTTTACTTTAACTTATGCTCTGGAAAGAACATAGCATTTCTCCAAATGCAAGTAAACTCTGTTGTAGATTATCATATCAGTAAAACCCTGTGTCTGATAAATCTAGGAATCTTTATTCACATAGTCATGTTTACTTTCCAATGTGTTGACAACACAATAAACAGGATCAAGTATGTGAAAAGGGTTTCAGATGAATTTATAAATCAAATAGACAAGCAATTGATAAGATGAACCAAAACATACACAAATGAATGAAAAATACTTCTGTTTCTTTATTGATGTTGAATAAAATGGATTACATTGAAATGGAGTTTTATTTAGGGCATAAAACCCAACAAACTCCCACTTGCACTAATATAAAACTAATCAGTACATATCAATTAATCCTAAATTCTGACGGTGCTTTTCAAATGCAGTTACGACCAAGACTTTGGTGAATTGATCAGCTAAGTTGTCTTATGTGTCCACTTTCTCAACCAGTTCCCCTCTAGCCACATGTTCTCTGATCATGTGATACTTTCTTTCTATGTGTTTGCTTCTCTTGTGACTTCGAGGTTCCTTACTATTGGCTATTGCTCCATTATTATCACAAAGTAGGACCAGAGGCTTTTCCATTCCAGGCACAACACCGATACTGGTGAAGAAATTTCTTAGCCAGACAAGTTCTTTAGCAACTTCTACTGCAGCTATGTATTCTGCTTCCATCGTAGAGTCCGATATCGCGGTTTGTTTAGCACTTCTCCAAACCACTGCTCCACCCCCAAGAGTAAACACCATCCCAGATGTGGATTTCCTGTCTTCAAGATATGTCTGGAAATCTGAATCAGTATAGCCTATAGGATTTAAAGCACCACCCTTGTAGACTAATACAAGATTTCTTGTACTCTTTAAGTATTTCAGAATATACTTAACTGCATTCCAATGTTCCTGTCCTGGATTTGACTGATACCTGCTCACGATTCCAACTGCATAGCTGATGTCAGGTCTAGTGCATAACATTGCATACATTAGACTTCCAACTGCAGAAGCATAAGGAATTTTCGCCATGTCCTCTATCTCTTGAGGATCAGTAGGAGACTGCTCCTTAGATAGACGGATACCATATCTAGAAGGCATGTTCGCCCCATTGGTGTTGTTCATGGAGAATCTCTCTAAAACTTTGTCAATATAGGTTGTCTGAGAGAGAGCAAGAGATCCGTTCTTCCGGTTTCTGATAATCTGAATACCAAGAACATAGGCTGCTTCACCCAAATCTTTCATATCGAATTGAGTGTTAAGCCATTCCTTGATGTTAGTCATTTTCTTGATATTGTTTCCAATAATCAAAATGTCGTCAACATAAAGGACCAGGAATACTACTACTTGGTCTTCCTTGAGTTGGTAAACACAAGGTTCATCTTCATTCTGAAGAAAGCCGTAGGTCTTGATGATTTCATCAAACCTTTTATTCCATGAGCAAGAAGCTTGCTTAAGTCCATAGATAGACTTATTTAATTTGTAAACTTTCTTTTCCTGCCCTGGAAGAACATAGCCTTCTGGTTGCTCCATATAGATGGTTTCTTCAAGTACCCCATTAAGGAAGGCAGTCTTGACATCCATTTGCCAGATTTCATAATCGAAAGCAGCAGCTATGGAGAGAAGAATTCAGATGGATTTGAGCATGGCAACAGGACTAAAAGTTTCCTCATAGTCCACACCTTCTCTTTGGGTATAACCCTTGGCTACAAGTCTAGCTTTAAAAGTTTCGACTTCGCCTCCAACGCCTCTTTTCTTCTTGTAGACCCACTTACATCCGATTCGATGATAGTCATCAGGCGCGTCTACATATTCCCAGACTTTGTTCTTTTTCATCGAATCCATTTCTGAATCCATGCCGGCTGACCATTGTTTCCGTTGCGGACTAGCCATTGTCTGTTTATAGGTTAATGGGTCGTCTTCAATACCGTCACCAATGACCATATTGATTTCACAATCCAAGCCATAACGAGCTGGTTTTGTTGAAACCCTCCCACTACGACGAGGAGCGGCGATCTTCTGAACAGGAACTTTGGTAGTAGTTTTCTCAGTAGGTTCGACTGAGGGAGTGCGATTATCCTCTTCTTGAGTGGAAGAGGACGGAACATTGGAAGGAGTTATATCTGAAAGCATTTCATCTAAAACAACTTTACTTTTCGGTTTGTTGTCTTTAATATAGTTTTCTTCAAGAAAAGTAGCATTTGTAGAAACAAACACTTTGTTATCCTTGTGACTATAAAGCACTCCACCCCTAGTCTCTTTAGAATTTTCGATAAACATGCAAACTTCAGTTCGTGATTCAAGTTTGCCTTCTTTCTTTCTCAAGACATGAGCAGGGACCCCCAAACTCTGTAGTGGCGTAAACTAGGTGTACGACCATTCCATAGTTCGACGGGTGTCTTAGGGACTGCTTTAGATGGAACAACATTTAAAATGTCATTTGCCATCTGTATAGCATATCCCCAGAAGGACGTAGACAGAGTTGAATAACTCAGCATAGACCTAACCATTTCCAAAAGAGTGCGATTTCTTCTTTCTGCAACTCCATTTTGTTGTGGAGTGCCTGGGGCAGCGTATTGGGATTCAATTCCAAGTTCAATTAAATGATCTTTGAACTGTATATCCATATATTCTCCACCCTTATCAGTTCGCAAGATCTTTAATGTTTTACCTAATTGGTTTTGAGCCAAAGCATGAAATTCTTGAAACTTTTCAAACGTTTCAGATTTCTTTTGCACTAGGTAAAGAAAACTATATCTAGAGTAATCGTCAATGAAAGTGAAAAAATACTCATAACCACCTCGGGCTTTTACATTCAGAGGTCCGCAAACATCGGAATGCACTAACCCTAGGGGTTGTTTGGCACGCTCTCTCTTTGCAGAGAAAGAACGTTTGGTCATTTTTCCTTCCAGGCAGGACTCGCATACTGGCAATTCACCTAAGACGACATTTTTAAATGGACCGTCTTTGGTTAGCCTTTTGAGTCTATCAACGCCTATATGACCTAAGCGTAAATGCCATAGATAAGTTTGATCATCATTATCAATCTCTTTTCTTTTGAGGTTTCTAGGTTTAGCTACATTGAAAAGTTCACTATTTAGTGAGATTTGTGTATTTGGTCTTAAAACATAAAGCCCTTGTTCCATGGAAGCAACACATATTTGAAATCCATTACGAGAAATTGAACAATAAGAACTCGAAAAATTCAATATATAAGATTGTGTTTGCAAACATGAGACACTAATCAAGTTTCTACTAAAGTTTGGAATAAATAAAGCATTTTCTAAAATTAAAAGTCTTTGTTGAAACTGGATGCGGGCTTTTCCTCTAGCTTTGACTGACACTAACTCGCCATTACCAACTTTAAGCTTTAACTCTTCTGGAAGCAGATTTTCCCAAGTTTCAAGCAGCTGCAGTGAAGAACATACATGGTGTTGGGCTTTGTGCCCTAAATAAAACTCATTTCAATATAATCAGATTTACTTATTAATAAAGATCAGAAATAACATTTTATGTTGCATGGTTCACATGATTTATTTCATGATTATATACATATAATGTATGAATTCTTTTTAAGTCCAGAACATATGTGTTTGTTAAAGATTATAGTGTTGTCAGCACAGTGGAATATAATCTTTATTATATGTTCAAAAGTTTATTCCCTGATTTGTCAGAACACTGGATTTAGACTGACATGGTATAATCAGCGATAGAAATTCTTACACCTTGGAAAAGTGTTATGTCCTTTCCAGGACATTGGCAAAGTTTAGTATCGGATGTATGGAGTATACATCGGAAGGGACCGATATTGAACTTTGATTAGATATATTAAAACTTACCGTAATATCTATTCAATTCAATATCACCTGTTGATCCTAGATCAAATGATCTTAATCCTGATATGGTTAGGTTCAATCTCAAGAGTGTTATCCGTGTTCTTTGATTTCTTAGTTAAGCCTACTTTTGGGTCAGGGTGATACGTACATTTTGGGAACACGGTAGTGCAATTGAGTGGGAACGCTAACATAAATATGGAATCTATAGCTTCTATTTGGCAAATAAAAAGTAAAGGATGATTTCCTTTGAGCTTAACCAAACGAAAATAAATGGTGGAGATCTCATTTCACTTAGCTGAAATATCATTTATACAGGGTTAAGTGTTTTAAGGATAAAATACATTGTAGGGTGTTACGGTAATTTAATCCCGTTACAATGTAAATCATCTATATAGAGGATCATTGATCACATTAGGGTTATAACAATGGATAACTAATGACGTGTCTATATCATGGAACATATAGAGCGTTCTATATGACTGAGAGTGCAATTCCAAGTTCTAAGTGTGGATTCAATGAGGAATTAATAAGTTAGACCCATGGTCCCCATACTAGTTGAGACCATACTGCTTGTAAGACTCAGTTAATTGATTTTGATTAATCAATTATAATTCTAAAAGTTAGACTATGTCTACTTTATGAATTTTCACTAAGCAAGGGCAAAATTGTAAAGAAAAGAGATTTTAGGTTTATTTATTGATTAAGAGACTTTATATGTCTAAATTAATAAATATATTAAATGGCAATATTATTTAATAATTATTTCCAAGTTATTAAATTATTAGAATTGGCATTTAAAAGGTTAAATTGGAAAATTGGCATTTTTGAGAAAATAGGAATGGAAAATAACAAAATGGGAAAGTTGCGAAGTGAGGCCCAATACCCTTTGTATGGCTGGCCCTATGCATAGAAAATTTCATTTGTAGTTTCCATTATTTTAATTCCATACAATTCTAACCTAAACCTACAGGGTTTCTATAAATAGAAAGTGTTGGCTTGAGGAAATTGACACACATCTTTGATCATTTTGTTTCCCTCAGAAAATGCCTCACACGCCTCTCTCTCTCTCTTTTCTTCTCTCATAATTTCGAAATTCCTTGAGTGAATGAGTAGTGCCCACACACATCAAGTGGTACCTCAATCATAGTATGTAAGACTATGGAAATTCTGCATCAAAGAAGGAGAAAAGAAGATCAAGGTTCAGATCTTGGTGATGCTCTGCTACAGAAAGGAATCAAGGGCTAGAGATCTGAACGGAAGGAGTCATATTATTTCGCTGCACCCACTGTAAGGTTTTTCTAACTTTATATGTGTTTATTTTCATTGTTTTAGAATTCATATTAGGTTGTTAATCCAACATACATGATAGTAAATAGATCCTGGTAAAATAATTTCCAACAATTGGTACCAGAGCCATGGTAATGATTTACTTTCATGTAATATGAATTAAAACGATGATTGATATATTTTTTGTGTTGATTTGGATGGTTTCATGTTGGTTTATGTGTTTATGTGATGAATGTATGTGTTGTACGAATTTTTTTTCCATGAAAAATATTTTTTCTATTTTTGAAAATATTTTATTTGGATTCCTTGTGAAAAATTAAGCAATTTTGTTTTTATGGAACTCGATTCCGATAAAAATTAAGAAAGATATGAATTTTGGAAGATTAGAAATCATGGCTGCTGCATGCAGCCTATCCTGACAGCCCCTAAAAATTGCGGATTTTTTTGTGGGTTTTTTTCCCCAAAAATCCAATTTTTTCATGGGATTGTTTCCCAAAATTCATTTTTCCTTTTTAAATATTTCTAAATTGAAATATTTCCAATTTTAAATATTTTCAATTTGGAATTTTTTCCAATTTTAAATATTTCCTTTTTGGAATATTTCTAATTTTAAATATTTCCTATTATGGTCAGATTTAAAAATTTGTTAACTTATTTAATATTTATTTATTATTTAATTATAAGATTAGATATTTTGATATTTAAGATATTTCAAACTAAAAGATAACTTTTGTCTTTTTATTTAAAATATTATATTAAAATTATCTTATATGACAAATTAAATAATTAATAAATTTGAAATTAAGATAGATATTTTTATAGATATACTTACCATAATATTTTTCAAATTCAAAATTTGTTATTTTGTTAAATATTTAATTATTTATAAATTATAAGTTTGAAAATGATATTTTTTCTATATATATCATTTTTTCCTTATTAGAAATTTATAAATTATATCTTAAATATTTAAATAACAAAGATATGTTGTAGAGATTTGAATGTTGCTTAATTTGAGGTATTTTGACATATAATTATGGTAATTATTATTTATTTATTATTTTATTCCTAAAATAATAATTATCTAACCAAATCTATTTTAAGATTAGTTTATTTTATTAAATTATAAGATCTGAAAGTGATATTGAAGATTCTTTCCTTTCAAATCATTGATCTTATTAGATATTTAATTTGATTCAAATAAACCTAGATATTTTAAAATTAGCTTCCTTTATTTGGTTAGTTTAAGAATAATAATTTATTTATATTAATATCGTATTTTCACATCTGTTACATGGACAATGTTTGTTTATTAATATTGTTTATACAAATTTTTTTTAACAAACCTATTATTTATCTGATCTAAATTGTTATGATTAACTTGTTGACAGATCCAATTATCTGATTTTAATCATAGTCCAATTGTCAATAGATCTTATAAATAATTTGTAACAGGTAAATTTTGTACTTCTTTCATCTGTGTAAACCTAGTAACATGATAGGGCCCATCCAAATCATTTGACCTGTGTGAGCCTATATGTTTGCTTTTGGGCTTAGATGCATATAGGAAGCCAATTTAAGTTTTTACTAAGTAAATGGACTAGGTTGCTAAAATAAATTTTGACATAAGTAAATTTATTTAGGTCCAATTAGATTTGGGCTTATTCAATGAATAACAATTATTTATTTAACGGTTAAATTTCTCTCTTTTGGGCCTTGTGTGAGAGTTGGGGGCCAATAGAAGTGGGTACTGTTGGGTTTTATGCCCTAAATAAAACTCATTTCAATATAATCAGATTTACTTATTAATATAGATCAGAAATAACATTTAATGTTGCATGGTTCACATGATTTATTTCATGATTATATGTACATAATGTATAAATTCATTTGAAACCCTTTTCACATACTTGATCCTGTTTATTGTGCCGTCAACACATTGGAAAGTAAACATGACTATGTGAATAAAGTTTCCTAGATTTATCAGACATAGGGTTTTACTGATATGATAATCTACAACAAGAGTTTACTTGTATTTGGAGAAATACTATGTTCTTTCCAGAACATTGGTTAAAGTAAAGCTCAGATTGGATGCATGGAGTATGCATCGGAAGGGACCGATATTGAACTTTGACTTAGATTTAATTAAACTTACCGTAATATCTATTCAAGTCAATATCGCCTAGTTGATCCTAGATCAAATGATCTTAATCCTGATATGATTAGGCTCAATCTCGAGAGGCTATTCGTGTTCTTTGATTTGTTAGTTAAGCCTACTTTTAGGTCAGGGTGATACGTACATTTTGGGAACACGATAGTGCAATTGAGTGGGAGCGCTATCATAAACATGGAATCTATAGCTTCTATCTGGCAAATAGTAAGCAAAGGATGATCTCCTTCGAGCTTGACCAAACGAACATAAATGGTGGAGTACTCATTTCACATTAGCTGAAATATCATTTATACGGGGTCAAGTGTTTTAAGGAATAAATACATTGTAGGGTGTAACGGTAATTTAATCCCTTTACAGTGTAGATCATTCATATAGAGGATCATTGATCAAATTAGGATTATAACAATGGATAACTAATGATGTGTCTATATGGTGGAACATATAGAGCATTCTATATACTGAGAGTGCAATTCTAAGTTCTATGCATGGATTCAACGAAGAATTAATAAGTTAGTGAATTTTAGTGCTAAATTCTTGATCTACTTATTGGAAGCTCGGTTATATAGACCCATGGTCCCGACACTAGTTGAGATAATATTGTTTGTAAGACTCATGTAATTGGTTTTGATTAATCAATTATAATTCACAAGTTAGACTATGTCTATTTGTGAAATTTTCACTAAGTAAGGGCGAAATTGTAAAGAGAGAGTTATTAGGGGCATATTTGTTAATTATGATACTTTGTATGGTTCAATTAATAAATATGACAATATTATTTAATAATTATTTATAGTTATTAAATAGTTAGAATTGGCATTTAAATGGTTGAATTAGGAAATTGGCATTTTTGAGAAAATCAGATACAAAGGTGTTAAAATTGCAAAATTGCAAAAAGCAAGGCCCAATCCACTGAGCCATGGCCGACCACCTTTGTAGGCTTTTTAAGTTGATATTTTCATTATTTTAATGCCAAATAATTCAAACCTAACCCTAGTGGAATGCTATAAATAGATAGTGAAGGCTTCAGAAAAATAAGACTTTTCTTCAGACTTTCTGAATCAGAAAAAAAAAAACGGAGCCTTCTCTCTCACTATCTTTAGCTGACCACTCTCTCTCTTCTTCCTTAGAATTTCGAAATCCTTAGTGTATGAGTAGTGCCCACACACATCAAGTGATACCTCAATCATAGTGAGGAAGATCGTGAAGAAAGATCATCAACAAAGGAGATTCAGCATCAAGGATTCAGAGAAAGAGATCCAAGTTCAGATATTGATAATGCTCTACTACAGAAAGGAATCAAGGGCTAGATATCTGAACGGAAGGAGTCATTATATTCCGCTGCACCCAATGTAAGGTTTCTTTAACTTTATATGTGTTTATTTTATCGTTTTAGAAAGTTCATATTTAGGATGTTAATAAACATACTTGTGAGTAGATCTAAGATCCTGGTAAAATAATTTCCAACAACTGGCCTCAGAGCCATGGTAATTGATTTACTTGCAAGAAATTTGGACTTTAAAACGATTGTTTGTATGTTCTTTGGATGGTATCATGTTGTATTGAGTGTTATTTGATGATTGATTAATGTTTGTGAAATTTTTGTGAAAAATAATTGCGATTTTATCTCTGGAATTATTTTTATTGGATAGTATGGAAAAAATTAAGCAAGTTAGCCTTTTACAGAACTTAATTTGGATTTTATTTGAATTAGTTATGATTTTTTGAAGATTTGAAAAAATCGGGGGGAAATTTTGTCTTGATATTTTCTGCGCGATCGCAAATCTGTCCGTACAGTTTCGAATTTTTTTGTTTTTCTTCGATTCTTCATGCTTTTTCATGGAATTAACTTCCAATTTTTTGTATAGTTTTGTATTTATACTATTACTATTCCTAATTCAATTCTAATTATCATTTTGAATTAATTTAATATTTTTTAAATTTAATTCAAGATATTAGTGTAATTTGAATTTGAATAGAATTAGTATCTATCTTCTTGCTTAAAAATCTATCTTATTTTTAAATTTGATTATATCTTATTTTTTTTTTAAATTTAAGGTCAGATTTTATAAGATATTTATAAAATCTTTTAAGATATTTTTAAAATATCTTATCTTTTAAGATATTTTTAATTATATCTTATCTTTTAAGATTTTTTTAAAATTAAATCTTTTTAGATATTTTGACCTTATTTAAATTTAAAAATAAGATATTTATAATCATGTAATTTTTAAATGAGATAAGATATTTTGCTAATTTTTTAAATTTTGTTAATTAGCTGTTGCCGACTTTCACTCCACCCCGCTTTCGACCTTAGCTCCTATGCTTGCTGCCGACCCTTACACCATAAACAGAATACCAGTTTCAGACCAGACAGAAGAAGCAACTAGAGTGGATTTCTTTGTGGGACCGACCAGTTGCGAGCAATAGCGTCTTATACTTTCCCAAAGACCAATACACAAGCGATTCGCCATAGTCTAATCGATTGAGGAGAACAGCCAATGACCGAGCTTGAGATGGAAATAAAGAGAATATTTCAAATATATTCTTCCTTTTATCTCCGCAGAAGGCCGGATTGATGCTTATTATCAATCCTTGTGGGAGCAACTACGGGAGCCCCTATGCGATGGTGTTAACACGCCCTCCCTCAACGTTGGAGAAATGCCCATACTATTGAACTATAGCCCCCTTGACGAGATGAACTCAACAGAGAAGAGGGGAGGGACACATATTTATTGTTTACAAAAAAATAGAGAAAGCTATTAATTAACCTATGGATTTCCCTCGCTTAACAACAGAAGAAAGATGAACTGGAACAAAGCGAGCAAGGGATTCACGATTAGCGGATTAGCTAAATTAAGCAAGCAAAAGGCAAGGCATGAGCGGCAAGAATCAAGGGCTTGACCTAAGCTCCTACTCCTAGGCCAGAGCAAAAGCAGAGGAGAAGAAGGAACATTAAAAGATGTTAAATACACGGATCGACCGGGGACCTCTTCTTCTTTCCGAGAGATTGAATAACGAAACGCGCTTGAAGCAATTGAAGAGCTCGGCCGGGCAGTTCAACTGAATCAAGAACTGAAACAGCCATCATGGGTGATTCCGCAACTTTCAATTCCAATGGTAGATGAAGAAATAAGCTAGCCACTCCTCAAGAAGAAAAAAAACTAGGGCATACTCAGCAGCAAGGCAAGGGGATTTTTTCCCACTTTTTGGAAAAGAAGAAATCGAATGCGCAAATGTCAATGCATTTGACCAACCGATTGAGAGATTGGATTAATTACGCCCCTTAAAGATTCACTAAGCGGGAAGACGGATGCAACCAATTCAATTCGACCGCTTGGAACTCTTTTGACTCGAAAAGCTAATTCTCCCTTTGCCCAGACAGGACAAAACTTCCTGAACTTGTAGATCTATTTCTTACCTTTTTGCTTGAGCCGCCCAGCCGGCGAATAACTAAAAACTATTGGCTCACCTCACTCCCTCTACTCGAGCGAAAACACTTACCTATAGTCGTAGTATAAGTGTTCCTCTTTTTTCAGATATGGCATTACGTATTTTTGTATCTGTCTACGGCCTGACATAAATCTATCCGTATTAACCGACCAAGAGAGGCACCCAACTAAGAAAAGATCTAGGTATCTTCCTTTGTTACATAAATTGCAATTGCATATAGGGCAGTTCTAGTCAAAGGGCGGGGTAAGCTTGACCAGCTCAGTAATTGGTGGCCCTTCCTTGACTTAGTGGCTTCTGTAATCCTAAGTCTAGTACTCGCAGAATCGATATCGCAAAGCGGCATTCCTCTAGTTTAATTTAGTTACAGAGTTTTATTCTCCTAAAAGAAAACCAATGCCCGGCCCGGGCGAAAGCACTTTTCTTTTTTCAATCCTGTATTGCATTATCTTTTTAATACTTTTCTAAGGTGGGACAAGTGATCCTCTAGGGACTCACTATGGACAACAATGTCATCAAGATAGACAACAAGAAAGCGATCAATATAGTTAGTTGTTATAAAAGACATCACTCATCAAATTACAAAAGGTAGTCTGGTCATTTGTAAGCCCAAATGGCATGACAAGGAACTCGTAAAGCCATATCTGGTAACAGAAGTAAGTGGTTTTAGGCTCGTCTCCTTCTGCAATTCTGACTTTCCAATAGCCCGAACGAAGGTCCAGCTTTGTGAAGAAAGAGGCTTTGGACAATCGGTCGAAGAGATCTGCCACCAAAGGGGAAGGATACTTGTTCTTCACTGTCACTTTGTTCAGTGCACGATAGTCCACACACATGCGCAAAGAGCCATCTTGCTTCTTCTGGAACAAAGACACGGGGCCCCATAGGGTGCCTTGGAAGGCTGGATAAAGCCCGCATCCGGCAACTCGTCAAGCTCGCTTCCTAAGTTACGCCAGTTCCAAGGGCGACATCCGAGTTGGTGCACGTGCAGGGGGCTTGGCACCGGGGACTATATCGATCTTGTGATCAATGGCCCGTCTAGGGGGAAGGTTCTTTTGGAGTTACGATGGCATTACATCTGCAAACTCTTTGAGAATCTCAGCCACTTTGTCCGGAATTTCCACCTTGTGGCTCTTCAAGACCTCGATAAAAGCCGATAGGTAAGTAACAGCACCCTTCTTCAAACCATTGCCCACTTGTATAGCAAATAGCATCCCATGCCTTTGCTTTCCTGCCTTTGTCTGGTAGGCTGCATCCAGGCACAAGTTGCCTCTCATCCGCGATCAACATCCCACCAAGGTGCGGCATCAACGCCACTTTGCAGCCACAAAGAAGTCATTGCCCAATATGACATCGAAATCATCTAACGGCACTACCATTAGATTCAATTGTCCGCTCCAAGAACCAATGCTCATGTGCACACCATAGGCCATACCCAAGACTCGGTTGGGCTGCCGAATTGACATCCTTACTCTTGCTTGGATTCTTACCCGCCGAGTCTGCACCATCCGTTCAGCCACAAAATTGTGCGTGGCACCTGTGTCAACCATAGCCAACACATCATTCCCATTAAGCAAAACCTTAATGTACAAGACGAGAGGACTCCGTATGGATGGCATTCAACAATTGCAGAGGATTGACTCGTGTTCGGCTCTCAGTGTCAGATTCCACTTCCTTTGCTCCTTCGGCAACTAAGGCACTCGGCTTCTCTCGCTTTGGACGGTCGCCCGATGGGGACCATTGGCAAATGAAAGAGCGAGTTTGTCTTTCCCTTGCTCTCTTGTCCATCCGCTTTAGGCTTGGCTTTGTTTCACAGAAAGAGGACTAAGGAAATTTCGTTTCCGTAGTGAGTGGTGATGCCGGCGTCGCTTGACCTAGTATATAAATATATATTAAGGGCGATTCGGCTAGCCAAATCGCACTAATGCGATTCATTCGCCCTACTATCCTACGAGCAATTCTTACTAAGAGTAAGACTAGGGCTAGGGCGACTCATTCTATTCTCGCCGAGGTCGGGTAGGTGAAGCGTCTAGCTTAGGGGGCGCGTCGAATCGCCGAAAGGCCTTGGCGATTCTCCAATAGGGTAATCCGAAGATAGAAAACCACAATGATTCCAAACTTCACTTCAATAGTCTCGTATCCATGCGGCCCCGACTCCAAACTCGATGTTTGTTAACTAAGCGCATTCCCAAACTCTTTCTTATCAAACTCCTTTCTCGTTCCCTTGTACAGCCCTTACTGTGCAGTTTTCATTATGTCTTTTTTGCGGTGTCTAGGGAGCTTAGGAGTGAGTTAAGCCAATGCGTACAAATAGACGGACCAGTGTTCCTCCTTTTATGTTGAGGTCGGTGCAAGTCCGTTCTATGATGTTGAGTCTAGGTGGTGTTGAAGCCGGCTTATTCATGCTAGTCATCTTAGAGCTATGAGTCGAACAATGTTCACCAACTCTTCCATAGTAATCTTCTTCATATATCGAAAAAGCTTTTGAATATGAGTTTCAATTGTTATATTAAAGTGTTTTGTCTCCTCCCCAAGGTAGCATTGCCGAGCGGGCGATCCCTGTCTTGTTTATCCAGCTAGCTTTTCTCCGTGGGACTCAAATTCTATTTGTGAGAGCTCCTTCGGCTCGGCAACTTTTTTTTGAAAGGTAAGGTGGGACCGCATTCTCAATAAAAATGCCTATCTATAAAGCGCTGAGTTGAAGGGGGAACAAGTCCCACAGAGAGATGAGTTGTGGGGGAAAGAGTGAAATTCAAATCTCTTCTGGACTGGAATGGAAGACCTCCCATCAACTGACTACAAGACTGCAGCCTAAACCCAAGTTAGCCTGACGGTCAGCTAAATGAGTCGCTTCCCTCTTCACATGATGAATTTTAACTCAACATATATTGAGAAATATTTTCTCAGAATAAAGCGCGCCAAGGTTCTTGATTCTTACCATTCGCCCATCTAATCATGTTAAGAGAACCCCTTTTTGTTTGATATGATGACTTGAAAAGAATCAATAGTTTGGACAAAAGGCCATGCAGGAGAGTTTCTGCTTCTGCAAAGGTTGCATCTTTGATCCCTAGAGGAGACCTGTTCAATTCCACATGACAGCACCATTGCCATCTCTTATGACCCCACCATAATCCGAATTCCCAGAGTAGCCTTCCCTACTCCTTCAAAGTGCATCTTGATGTGATTTGAAGAGGAAATTGCCACAAGATTGAGATAGATTTGAATTTGAATTTTCCAAAAAAACTAAAAAAGTAATACAATAAGACCTCGTCATGTTCATCTTTACTAACATCCTATACAAAAAATGAAAAAAATTTTGTGGTCTTTCTTTTTTCAATCACTTTAACGAAGGAGGTGGACTTCAACCAAGCCAGCCCTTCTTATGAAGTGGCTATGGAGATTTCCAAAGGAAAAGAAAAAGCCATGGTGCTCATATTTGGCTGCTAAGTACCTCTCCAATGACAAAAATGGATTGACCAACCCACCTCTAAAATATCCTGCATCTAGAAAGGTATTGGTATTATTTGGTACAGAGAGACTTTCAGGCAGGACTTGGGCTAGACTTTGGTTGGGCAATGGTAAGCTGATTCGCTTCTGGGATGATGTTTGGCCGTGCCACTCTCCTCAGAGATGCATGCCATAATTTATATCAATTCACAAGGTTCTCATGACCTCAAAGTGATAGACTACATTCAATATGAAGGAGAAAAAAAGATTTCTCTCCCTATTCAACCGCCCATCCAAGAGCATTTGGCTTCAGAATACTTTTTTTTCTTTTTTTCGCTGGAAGAATTTCTTTTTTGGCAGCTCAATCCTCACGGTAATAATTATGCCAATTCTGCCTAAAAATCCTTTCTAGTCAAGAGGGCCCCCTTTTTCAGTAGATGAGATTAGGATGAAAGTATATTATCTCAACGCTTCTTTTCTCTGGCTTGCTCTTCCAAATCAAATTTTGGCCTGCGGTAATGGTTTCAGGATTTCATCTACTAAATTCTTTTTTTCTATGAAAGCAAGAGATGGAAAGTGTTGTTCTAAATTCTGCCTTATTCCATGAGATCTAGAAGCACTTCTGCAACCTTCTCTCTCTAAATGGGTGTATCCCTAGCGCTCTTTTTTTTTTTACTTCTTTTCTTTCAAAGGGGAATGAAGGAAACGAAGTTTGGCTCGGCTATTCCACTTAGCCGAGCCAGAAAAAAAAAATACATTAGATATAAAAAGAAAGAAAAAAGGAAGACTTTAAAAATATTACCGACTCGCCCAACTTACTAACTTACTTAATAAGTAGGGTGGAATCAAATTGATTCCTACTTCAAGCATTGGGTCTCCTGTCTTAATTAAGAGGAGTCATGAAAAGAACAGGTTCTAAATCACGATCAATTCCTTTTTCAAATCCCGCTGCAGCTGCACGAGCCCTTCCCGCGTGCCATAAATGACCTACGAATAGGAAGAACCCTAGAACAAAATGAGAAGTAGCCATTTCTCGATGGCGGACAAGGGAAGGGATATAACTCAGCGGTAGAGTGTCACCTTGACGTGGTGGAAGTCATCAGTTCGAGCCTGATTATCCCTAAACCCAATGTGAGTTTTTCTATTTTTACTTGCTCCCCCGCCGTGATCGAATGAGAATGGATAAGAGGCTCGTGGGATTGACGTGAGGTTGCGCAGTTTCATAATGTTCTTCACCAACAATCCGAGGTTGGAGCATAGTTGACGTTGAATCTAAAGGATCTACTGCTGGATAGATGCCTTTGGCGGCCAATCCTCTTGATAGTACGGTAGTCGCATCTAAATGTGCAAATGTCGTGGCCGGAGCTGGATCAGTCAAATCGTCCGCGGGTACATAAACTGCTTGAATAGAGGTTATGGACCCCTCTTTGGTAGAAGTAATTCTTTCTTGTAAAGAACCCATTTCAGTACTAAGAAAGGGTTGATAACCTACAGCGGAAGGCATTCTGCCTAATAAGGCGGATACTTCGGATACCCGCTACTAAGGATTGAAAGTAGCACAATCGGCTATAGAACTCCAGATCTACGAATAGCCGCGGGCAAGCACCTTTAACAAGCAAGTAGCTAGCTTCCACCTTACTTAACAGCAAGGCGCGAATTCGCCTATAGTTTCTACTTCTACTTAGCAGCCCAAATAAAGTCCCCCTGCTTCCTTTAAGAGGCTAGTACACAAGCTACTAAAGCTAGTAAGTAGCCTTTTTTGTTTCTATAGCATTAGCCCCTCTGGTAAAGAAGAGGAACGAAGGGGTTTTAAATAAGGAGTAGTTCTTCGTGTCGTGGTGGAAGCCATTCAATAGTCATCTGATAGAGGCTCTGTGAATCTGTGCCTTTGAACAGGATAAGGGGAAAGAGAAAAGAGCTTTGCCAAAAGGCTACGTACGCGAGAGGCGCGAGCGAATGAATTCGATTCAATCCAAAGGGTAGGGATCTATAGGTAGAGAAGATATTCCGGGAAAATGAAACTACGTCCATGGAAGAGAAGAAAATGACAGAAATGACCCAGGAAAGGTAGGTGGGTGGGGAAGGCTAAGCAAGCATCTCGTAGGGAATTTTCTAACAATCACCAACGGGCTTCCTTTATATCAAGCCAACAGATCCCATTTCTCCTGGACCAACCACTTTAGGTTTTGGGCATACTAAGTATGAGTACGAGGTCGAATCTGATGAAGACGCCGGTCCCGAGACCACGCAAACGCGGTTTTTGCAAAAATAGGTGTTTCTCCGAGGGATACTTCCAAAAGATCTTGGTCAATCTCGTCAGGCGGAGGACGACCTTTGCTTGACACTCCCCACGGGGGGGAGGCTCTGTTCTCCAACAGACCAGGGAGTGAGTATAGGGCATCAATCAATAAAATAATAGGATCAAGTGGCATATGGAGCTCCAAACCTAAGGTCTAAAGCTGGCCAAGGCCTGAAGCCGGCTCTGAAACCATGGGGAGGCAGCAGGCGTGGGGTAGGTCAGTGAAGCAAGTGGACCTCTGGCCTCTACTAGCCCACATTGGTTGCGGGGTATGCGTGAGTTGGCGGGCAGGTTTGACTGACCTCCCATGTCCATAAGGGAGCCTCCCAAGGAAGCTCCTTGGAATGAAAAATGAGTTGCGGTGCAACGCTTTCGGATCGGGCCCTTTGAAGCCGAAAGCCGGATCGGCTTAGAACGAAGGCAAGGGAGTACTTAGTTTTCTTTTGAATTGGAATCGGGAATTAATCTTTTTCGGAGGCGGCGTAAAGAAAAGGTTTTTAACTAAGAAAAGACATAAAGAAAGAAGTATAGAGCTATCTAGCTCGAAAGCTAAGCAAAGCAATTGCGCAAGGCAGGGTTTCGCTGGCTACAAGGGAAAGGTTCGCTGCAAGCCTTGGTGTCCTATGGGGAAGATGGTCTAGCTAACCAAAAGAGACTCTTTCTCCTTTCTCCTCCTCTCCACCTTTTCCTTCCCCACCCCCCAACCTCTAAGGCCTCCTCTAGTGGATCATCTTCTTGTCCATAGCGAGTACTTGATATACGATGATACTGAACTTCACTCCCTTTTCACCGCACATGCTCTATAAAAAAGTAGCCTTCTACTTCAGTTAGTTGTCCCACTCTCTAACATGCTGCTTGCGTAAAAAATTGGGTTTGCAACGGATCTGCATTCGTGGGAGTGACCTGCTCCAAGGCCATTTAGTGAAGCAGACCTTCGCTGACGGGGATACCGTAAACCCACCCTTTCGGATGAGGAAAGAAGCCAGCCCAATCCTCACAAAGAAAGACCGTTCAGGGCCGCTTTCACGCTCAACGTTAGGAGAGAAAGATAGTTTAGATGAGAGGGGAGCAACGCAGGAAAACAAGTTAGCCAAGGGTACAGAATCGGGGAGTAAGAAGAAATCTGAAGGGTTGACCTGTGACTAACTTCGCTTCGGTTAAAAGGCATCGGCCTAAGGTCTCACGATGAGCCACTCGCTTAGAGTACAAAGGCGAGTAGGGTTCTCCTCCATGTGGTGCACTCCCGCTTCTTCATACCCGGAAAAATGGGAGCAGCTCCAAGGGACAGCTTTTTGCTGCCGGATGAAGGTCTTACGTCGGCTAAGAAGACGGAAAATTCCATCTTTTTTGCGGTTCTAGATATCGGGGAGAGAAAAGTGCGCCCTCCCTATTTTTAGTGGGTGCTCGCAAGGTCAAAGTCAAAAATTCTATTCTTTCATTAATACAGGGGTAGGGGGAATAAAGAGTTTAAGTGATTTACACCTCGAAGTGTGTAAATACCGGATGCATAGGTTGAGTCATTCGCTAAACAACTATTTTGTTGGGCGATCAACCAGGTGCTCCTACCCAACCGGACTAATGAATGCCAACTGGAAAAACTTACTTTCCTTTCGTTCAGTAGGGTATACCTTCTTGTGGCTTGAAAATGATTACCCGTTGCTAATGGGGAGAGATCTTTCATTAGGGTTTGATGCTCCTCAATGGAGATCCCCAGAATAATAGCTTGCTTGTGGAACTTGGTACTTTAATGGGGGTATTCTTGTACAGCTTGGCCCTTTCCCTGGCGCACTGCCATCGAATCTACTAGTCCTCCTCCAACCCAATGGGATAGAATTCGCAAGGAATTCTAGTTTTCAACTTCTTCCGTGACAACCCAGAGATGTCATGGTTCCTCATATATGCATTCCATCAAGAGCCTTTACGATTCGATTTTTCTTTTCTTTGTCCGATCCAGTCCGTTCTGTCTTCTTTCCGACGGATCGGCCCTATTAGAGAAGGGCTTCCTATTCTGTACGAGACAAAGAAAGATCAAGGCAGCATATCAGTTTTTCCTTTATACTTTACTTGGATCTGTTTTTATGCTATTAGCTATTCTGTTGATTCTTCTTCAAACAGGAACCACCGATTTATAAATCTCATTAACCACAGAATTTAGTGAGCGGCGCCAAATCTTTCTATGGATTGCTTCTTTCGCCTCTTTCGCCGTCAAAGTGCCTATGGTACCAGTTCATTTTTATTTATTTAAATTACATTTAAAATTTGAAAAAGATATTTATTTATCTTTTCTAATTTTTTATTTAATTTTTATTTATAAAATAACATTTAAAATTTAAAAGTAGTTAGCAAATTTTTGAAATGATATTTAGGTTGGTTAAAACCTAATTTTCTCAAAAATTGTAGGTTTAATTTTAAATTTAAATTTTTTAAATTTTCGAATTTTTTTTTATTTTTTTAAATTTTCGAAAAATAAATATTTTATTTATTTAATTAATTATTTCGAAATTAATTATTTAATTTAAAATTAAATAAATCCTACATCCAACTATCCAGCTAACCTTGTTGCAGGAGTATGTGTTTTAGCTTGTTTGTAAGTTTTCAAAACCTATTATTACTTGATTGCAAATAGCCATGGTTACTTTTTGCCAGATCTAATGATCTGATGGCTCCCTTGGTCAAGTTAATAATTTGTAACAGGTATATTTACAATCTTCTTTCATCTGTGTATGACCTAGCAACATGATAGGACCCATCCAAAGTGTGCCTGTGTGAGCCTATGTGTTTAATTTTATTATAGATGCATATAGGTTGTTGTTGCTAAAATAAATTATCATAGTTCTTGATAGAATTTATTTAGGCCCATTTAGTTATTGGGCTTATTCAATTAATAACAGTTGTTCTTATTAAGGTTAAATTCCTCTCTTTTGGGCCTTGTGTGAGAGTTGGGAGCCATAGAAGTGGGTACGACATACTGAACCCAGCACCCCCTCACACAAACCACCCCAATTGTGAAGGCCCATTTGCCTGATTTGAATAACTGTACTAGGTTAATTAAACTAGTTTAACCTAATAAAATTGATTAGCAACATAATTAATTTCATTTATTTTGAAATTAATTTAAGAAAAATATAGTTTAAGGAATTTTATATTGTAAGCTAAACTATATGTATTTTCTTGTATTTAATTAAATATAGAATTATAACCATCTAGATTCTTTTTTAGAACTTAATTTAAATTTTTCATTAAATATTCTTATTTAAGTTGATATCTAGTTATCTACAACTAACCAACTTAAATCTGAATATCTTTTGAATTTCAAATTTCAAAATTAAGTTGAGGAATTTTAGGCATTGGTTATTAAGATTCTTTAGATATTTTTTAAGTTAATATCTTTTCGAATATTAACTTAAAATGGAATATTTTCAAATTAAGTGGTTACAACTTTATTTTTGATATTTAATTAAATTTAAATTTGAAAATATTTAAGTTCTAGATTTTTTCTAGTACAACTTAAATTAGATATTTTTTCAAATTTTGTGGAAAAGATACTTAGTCAAATAAGATATTTTCTAGATAGTTATTTCTAGACTACTTATTATTTCTAATATTTAAAAGGAAAATATTATACATTGTGAAATTAATTATTTATATAATTAATTTTGGTACAATTTATTTTAAGTATATTTTTTCTAGTATTAAACTAGAGATTAATAATTAAGCCTTCTCTACACTTAATTATGTATTTCTTGAATTTAATACATTTAATTAATTTGAAAAATTAAATATCTAAGTTGATTTTCATCATGATACTTAAATATTTTTTTTATGACATTTAATTAAATAGAAAATTATTTTTAGTTGAAATTTATTTTTTCAACTAAATTTAAATAATTTTCAAAATTTATTTTTTCTTTATTTTATTAATCAATTTTCGAAATTGCATTTCTTAAATGCTAGAATTTCGAATTTTATCTTGAAAAATAGATTAAGTTGTAAATTAATTATTTATTTTAATTAATTCTTGGATCAACTTAAATCAATGATTTTTTTATTTATTGATTAATTTAAAATAAATTAAATTAAAGTATATTATTAGAAATTGAATTAATTAGTCAAAGGAAAATCAAGATAGATGATATTTTTACTTGAAGTATTTTTCTAGTGTATTTAATTAAATAGAAAATTAATATTTAAGTTGATTTTCATCATCATACTTAAATATTTGAAATTTTTCTTATATATTTAATTAAATAGGAAAATTATATTTTTTGTTGTAAATTAATTTTATTAATTAATTTTGGGACAACATTAAATTAGAATAATTTTTCCAGGATTTATTTTTTATTTTAATATGCATTTTTCGAAAATTGTATTCTTATATACTTTAATTTTTCGAAATGCAATATATATTTATAGAAAATAAAATTTGAGTTGTAAATTAATTTAAATTAATTTTGTAACAACTTAAATTGAATATTTTTCTAAATATTTATTGGAAATTGTTGCCCCTGATTTCGCCCAAAATACGTGGACCAATCAAACAGGGACACGTGGATCAGATTACTTGTAAATATTTGTTAAGTCTTTGTATGCCACAAGGAAGCACCCTGGGCATAGGTCCCGGAGGAGGCACCCGGAGCACAAGGTGCTCCTGGACGTTCGCATAGCATGAAGCCTCTCCGGGATGTGTCAGGCCTCTCCTGAGCAATCAAGTCGCATTTAATGCTGCATGGGAGGAAGCGTGTTGGGACTGCAACACGCAATAAAGTCTGACGGCACAACCCCCAAACAGCAGCGCCACAGTAATGATCATTTAAGTCTAGCGACGGCTACCCTGCGAAGAGTCACGTCAATCACAAGGCAAAAAGGACATTCCTCATAAAAACCCTACGGCACCTAGGGATTTGACCATGCATTACCCATGGTATATTCATTGGGAATACCCAACTTTATGGATACTTACAGATACGTTTGTAAGAACAATTCTAGGGATCACCCCACCAAAGCACTATAAATACCCCCTCAAAACTCATTTAATGGGATGGAGATTCTTGGGTTGCATATAAGCAAGAAGAGCAAATACTCACCAAGAACATTCTCTGTATTTATAAGGGTAACATTCCCTCAAGCGTGGAATCTGTATTAAATACACCCATTAATAACAAAGACTCGTGGACTAAGGCTCATTAACGCCCGAACCACGTAAAAATCCTCATCTCGCTTTCTTACAGCTCAATATTATAATTATATTTAATAGTTGCCGAAAATCTCGGTCAACATTTTGGTGCTTTCATTGAGAGCTGAGGAAAGCTGTTACACAACAAGCATTGGACTTCACAAAAATGGTGGAGACAAGAAGTACACATCAGCCTCGCCCTCTGGAAGATGCTCAAGACCCAAATGGGGAAGATGTAGCCTCAAGAGCAGCGGAGGAATCCGAGGAAGAAGAAGAAATAGTCCCCAACGAGGACTACGAGGGGAACCTCGAGGAGTATGCCTATGACAAAGGAAGTTACTCAGAGCTGGTGCTTCTCAGACAAAAAGCTATCGATCATGAAGCTGAGATCGAAGCTCAGAAAGCGCAAAACCAGAAAATGCAGGAAGTGATGCTAGCCATGCAAAAAGCCATGGAAGCCGCTGGCATTCACGTGCACCCCAAGGCAATGACCGCTGGGCTCAACAGGGAGCCAGCGACGTCTTCGCCTAATTCCCAGCAGCAGAAATCTAGGGAACCTAGCCCTATAAGATATCCTGCTGAGAAAAATCAAACAAAAAACCCCACTTCTACCCCTGGGCGAAAGAAAAAGGTGCAGGATCCGCGAAGGGTCCGCTCAGATTTCCCTAAAGGGAAAGGTCCGCAGAGGGGCAAGCCCCAAAAAGGGAGTCTTGGCCCTCAGGATCGAGGGGACCGAAAAAGCGTTTATGTACACCAGGAACCAGGGGGTAGAGGGAGAAGAGGACAGAGATGTCCTCCCATTGATCTGAGGAATCAAATCAATGGGAATCAAGGTGACCTCCGGGACCACCTTGACCAAAACAGATACGGGCCCGTGGTTTCCTCGGGTACGTTAAACGAAGGGATTATGGCAGAACTCGCCATACTTCGAAAAGACATTGCTCGAGTCTCCCGGAGGCAGAAGGGAGACGACTCCGATTCAGACAGCGAGGATCGGGAGCCGTGTGCCAAGCACATCCTGGAGGCGGAGCTCCCTAAAAACTTCAAGATGCCCGAAATGGCGGCATATACCGGGAACTCTGATCCCAGTGACCACCTGTCGCGGTTCAACCGTGTCATGACAGTCATGCGGGTCAGCAATGATGCCAAATGTCTGTGCTTCCCACTCACTCTGAGTGGGTCCGCGGAGGAATGGTTCAAAAAGCTAGAACAAGGATCCGTGGGCTGCTGGAATAAACTCCAGACCAACTTCCGGAGACAGTTTGTCGCCGCCAGAAAGGTAAACTTGGAGGTTAGTGCCTTGACCAATATCAAGCAACTACCCACTGAGACCTTGAAAAATTACATCAAGAGGTTCCGAGAAGAAGCCTCGAAGACCAAGAAGGTTGATGACGGACAACAGCTTGCACTTCTCCAAGCAGGAATCCGTACTGGGACTCCCTTCTGGAATGAGTTGCAGCAAGAAGGTGCTGCTAGCCTCCAGGACTTCCAGAAAAGAGTCCAAAAGTATATCAACCTCGAAAAAGCCCAAATCGTGGCTTATGGAGGCTATTATCCCACCGGGATAGCGGGGTACATGCCCGGAGTATCGCCCTCGGGTACTGCCCCGACCGCGACTCCACAGGTGAGTGGGATACAATTCTCTGCTACCCCCGGGTACAGCCAGGGCCAAGCTTTGGCACCAGCATCCTCTCATTTTGGCAACCCGTCCGGGGTGAATGGGCAAGCTCCTTCACAGGCTGCCCCGACTGCTAGCTTAACAGGCCCTACCCAGGGGTCAAGGAGCAAAAGGTCCTCCAAAGGCAGCACCTGAACGGGAGAGAAGCGCCAGAAGAAGGGGTACACACCCCAATATACTCAGTACACGGAGCTATCAGACTCTCAGGAACGTGTGTACTTTGCCACTAGGCAAAATACGCACTACCGGAGACCACAGCCGTTGTACAAAGACAGCTCCCGGAGAGATTCGAGCAAAAGATGCGAGTACCACAACGACATTGGTCATAGCACCAATGAGTGTAAGAATCTCAAGGACGAGATTGAAAATCTAATCCGTTTGGGCCACCTCTATGAGTGGATCAAAAATAGGTTAACCCACCTTAATCCGAGACAGGTGGCTGGGGGTATGCCTCCGGGAACACCAGGGGGTACAGCAGGAGTATTGGCTCCAACTGCTCCCGCAGGTGACGCCCAGCATATTCCCGGACTACCGCCCCGGCCTAACGGGCGGGTAGCCATGATCTCCGGAGGTCCCCATATCGGAGGGAACACTCGTAAGGAGGAAAAATGATACGCCGAGGCCGCAAAGCACAATGAGGTATGGGAAGTTACTCAACTCCCAGCTCAAAGGCCTCGGCTGATGGACCAACCCATCACGTTCACGGAAGAAGACGCCAAGACAGTGCGTTTTCCTCATCACGACCCGCTGGTCATAGAGACCCTCATCGCAAATAAAGTGGTGGCCAGGGTCTTAATTGACAATGGGAGTTCCGTGAACCTGCTCTTCAAAGAAGCCTTCACTGCGATAGGGTTGACCGACCGGGACCTCTCGCCTAGTGGGTCGCAGCTCACGGGGTTTAACGGGACGACGCTTATCCCGATGGGTAAAGTAAGGCTCCCGGTTACTCTGTGCCCGGATACCCCCCAGAGCACATTTAAATATTGCACCTTCGTGGTAGTAGACTGTCCGACAGCCTACAACGCGATCCTCGGCCGACCGTCCCTAGTGGACTTTGGTGCAATCACTTCCATCTGACATATGTGCCTAAAATTCCCTACCCAGGAAGCCGGAGTCGGAACTGTGAGGGGAAATCAGGGGGAAGCAAGGCAATGTTACAATGTTGCCACCCACCTACCCGTACTTATGGTCCGGGAGTCCCCAGAGATAGAGAAAGCTGAAGAGGATGAGTTGGATCCTCGTGTAGGATCCGAAAGGGTCGTGGAACCAATGGAGGACGTCGAAGAAATACCAGTGTGCGACGACGACTCCACCAAAGTACTCCGGATAGGGAAGAACCTGGACCCGGAGGAAAAGGACAAAATAATAAAAACACTGAAGGGCGCCATCGACATCTTTGCATGGCGCCAAGAAGACATGACAGGCATAAGCCCTCATGTCATCACCCATGTACTCAATGTCAACCCGGACATGCCTCCTGTACAGCGAAAGAGACGCCCGCTCGACTCGGTGAAGGCCGAGGCTCTAGAGAAAGAGGTGGACAAACTTTTGACCAACGGCATGATCCGCGACGTGTACTATCCGGAATGGTTGGCCAATCCAGTCCTGGTGCCCAAGCCGAACGGGACATGGCGAGTTTGTATAGACTTCACCGATCTAAACAAAGCTTGTCCAAAGGACTGCTTCCCGCTACCCAGGATTGATCAAATGGTAGACGCCACTTCCGGATTTAAACTGCTATCTTTCATGGATGCCTATGCTGGGTACAATCAGATAAAAATGCATACGGCAGACCAGGAATGCACTAGCTTCAGGACCGATAAGGGGGTATACTGTTACCTAGTCATGCCTTTCGGACTGAAAAACGCCGGAGCAACCTATCAAAGAATGGTTAACCGGATGTTTAAAAGCCTCCTCGGACGAAACATGGAGGTGTACGTAGACGACATGCTCGTCAAATCCAAAGCTTGCAACAGCCATGCAAGCGACTTAGAAGAATGTTTCGAAGTCGTCCGGAGATACGGTATGAAACTCAACCCAAAAAAGTGCACCTTTGGGGTCAAGTCAGGAAAATTCCTGGGCTTCATAGTCAGCCAGAGGGGGATTGAAGCGAACCCGGAGAAAATCCAGGCTCTCCTGGACATGCCATCCCCCAAGAAGCATAAAGACGTGCAAAGCTTGACCGGAAAGGTAGCCGCACTGAGTCGCTTTATCTCACGATCCACGGACAAGTGCATACCCTTCTTCAACGTGCTAAAGAAATGCCAAAAGTTCGAATGGTCGGACGAATGCGAGGAGGCATTCAAGAGGTTAAAAGACCACATGGCCAAACCTCCTATCCTATCGAAACCCGTCCTTGGAGAAAACTTGTTTCTTTACTTGGCCGTCTCCGAGCACGCGGTCAGCGCTGCCCTGGTCCGGGAGGAAGAGAAAACTCAGCATCCCGTGTACTATGTCAGTAAGCGCATGATAGGGGCCGAGACAAGGTACCCGGTCATTGAAAAATTAGTATTTTGCCTCCTGATGGCGTCGAGAAAGTTAAGGCCATACTTCCAAGCCCATCCGATCAAGATCCTAACCAATCATCCGCTCCGACAAGTTCTCCAGAAGCCCGAAGCGTCCGGAAGACTCCTCAAGTGGGCGATGGAGCTAAGTCAATTCGACTTACACTACGTCCCCCGGATTTCCATAAAGGGCCAAGCCTTGGCGGACTTCATTACTGAATGCAACGAAGCCGAGGCAACAGCAAATACGCCGGTACCACAAATCCCCACCTGGAGGGTATTTGTAGACGGAGCTTCTAATGAGAACGGGTCAGGAGCCGGAGTGGCTATGATATCACCAACTGGACTGCGGCTCCAGGCGGCCCTCCGATTTGACTTCGCAGCTTCAAACAACGAGGCCGAATATGAAGCCTTGATAGCAGGGCTGAAGTTGGCAAAAGCTGTAGGGGCCAAAAGAGTGGAAATCTACAGTGACTCTCAACTGGTCGTAAACCAGGTATCTGGAGAATACCAAACTCGCGGCGAGCGGATGGCCGCGTACGTAACAATAGTCCGAGAACTGCTCCACGAGTTCACGGACTATAAAATAGAAAGAATCCCCCGAGAAAAGAACGCTCACGCGGACTGTCTGGCTAAGTTAGCCTCGGATAGCGAAATCGAAGAGCTGGGGGTAGTACCAGTGGAACGCTTGGCAGAGCCAAGCATCAAAATAAAAGAGACCACACTAACGGTTGGGCAGGAACCCAGCTGGATGGTCCCCATCATAAAATACATAACCACAGGTGAGTTGCCCCAAGAGAGGGCACTGTCTCGAAAGATTCAGTATCAGGCTCATCGTTATGTAATGATGGACCAAATTCTCTACCGAAGAGGACTCAGCATGCCTTATTTAAGGTGTGTATCGGACCCTGAAGCTAGACAAATCATGCTAGAGGTCCACAAAGGGTTCTGTGGAGATCATATGGGAGGACCCAGCCTCTCAAAGAAAATATTGAGGCAAGGGTACTTCTGGCCAACAATGAAAAAAGATTGTATAGACTATGTCCAAAAGTGTGACTCGTGCCAAAGGTACGCGAACATACCGAGATCCCCTCCAAACGAGATCACCCTGATGACCAGTCCCTGGCCCTTCGCGGTCTGGGGAATAGATCTCATCGGGTCTCTACCAACAGGGAAAGGAGGGGTAAAGTATGCCATAGTAGCAGTAGACTACTTCACCAAATGGACAGAGGCTGAGCCTATGAAGACAATAACTGCCAAGAAGGCATTGGACTTTGTTATCAAAAACATAGTGTGTCGATACGGCTTGCCTCACAAAATAGTCTCAGACAATGGAAAGCAATTTGATTGCGAGGAATTTACTGACTTCTGCAACCAACACGGAGTAGTGAAAAGCTTCTCCGCGGTAGCCAGGCCTCAAACAAACGGCCAGGCGGAAGCGGTCAATTAAATCCTAAAGGTCACCTTGAAGAAGAAGTTGCTGGCCTGCAAAAACAACTGGCCTGAAGAATTGCCAAGGGTATTATGGGCCTACCGGACGACCCCCAGAACCACAACCGGCCACTCGCCTTTCTCAATGGCGTACGGTTGTGAAGCAATGGTCCCGGTAGAAACATTATTTCCATCCCACAGGAGGACGACTTACGATCCTGCCACTAATCAGGCACTGCTCCAAGAAGCTTTGGATCAAGTCGAAGAACTCCGGGATGAGTCTCAAATACGGATGGCTGCTTATCAAAAGAAGGTGACCAAGTACTTTAACTCTAAGGTTAAAAACAGAAAATTCGCTATTGGGGATATGGTCCTAAGAAGGGTTTTCCCAGCCACCCAAGAACCCGGAGTGGGGGTACTTGGGCCAAATTGGGAAGGACCATATGAGATCGAGGACGAGATCGGTTCCGGCACTTACAAACTAAAAAGAATGGACGGAACCATCGTCCCAAGAGCCTGGAATGCCGATCACCTCAGAAAATATTACCAGTTGCGAAATAAAACTTAGACTTTGTTCAAAGGGTTTGTACCGTCCAAATGTATACCTCCTCTACATATTAAATAAAACTGAGTGCCTTGAAAACAAAGTTTCTATGCCACTCAGGGGGGTACTAGGGTATACCGCACGGACAAACAGAAAAACAAAGTAAGTAAAATATCCTGACCCAAAGGGCAGGTCAAAAGTATGCATAAAAATAAAAAGCATAAGTATAAAAACCCTGATCCATAGGACAGGTTAAAAAACATAAGTATGTGGCAAAAGAAAGATCACATATAAAATATCCTGGCCCAAAGGGCAGGTCATATACATACCAACGGCCCGGGGATAGGCCTTAAAATATAATTGTCTCCCCTTCAAATGAAAACTGCTACCTATATATATTGTTCTAAGGCAGCAGCAAATATGTACCAAAAAAAAAAGAAAAGAGAATAATAAAAGAAGCGGGTGGAATCTTGGTTATACTAGGTCGGTTGTACAGCAGCTCAGTCAGCGCGCGGAGGAAGGCGAGGTCCGATACGTGCCTCTAACACGGCATCAAGCTTCTTCTTCTTTTCCCGGAATTTGGCAATCATTTCCTCGGGTTTGGGATAAAAAGTAAGCTTGATATTCTGGTCGTTGGTGGACCAAGCCATGTAGACTCCATCGTTAAAACGCTTCGCACACCGGGCGCAGGAAACAGGAGAGAGGAGCTCGGCTCTTTTGGCCTTCTTGATGGATTGTTCTTTGAAGTCCCTGAGCTCCTTCAGCTCCGCAGCTAGAGCGGCCTTGGACTCTATGTTCGCCTGGTGAGTTTCCTCTAAAGATCTCACCTTGGCGACCATTTCATCCAAAGCCTCCCTGGCCTCCCGGATGTCTCGCCTGGCCTTATCGGCAGCCTCGCTTTGAGCCCTCAGTTCCTCCTGGTGTTGGGCCTCCATCCTGTCCCTCCGCTGGGCCTCGTCCCGGATCATGGCTTCCGCCTGAGCCTCCCTTCGTTTGGCCTCCTCTTCCTTGGCCTTGGCAGCCGCCTCCTGGCGCTCGGCAGCCTCCTGGTAGATCTGCCTCTCCGCTGAGAGGTCCTGAAGGACCTTCCTGACATCGTTCATGTCCCCAAAGTCGGATAGAACGAAGCCATGATTTATGATGTTCTTGGAAAGGCGGCCAGCCTCAGCAGCAAGCTGAACAATAATACAAGTGTAAGAACGAAAAGTTTCTCAAGAAGAAAAATAAAAGGAAAAGCAAAATTGCGAAGTACTTACCACAGTGAGAGAATGGCTGAGGTCCTGAACCTGGAAGACGAAGTTCAGGGAAGCACAAGTGGCGAACCCCTTAGGCGCGCATCGAGTGAGCTGAGAAGCGAACTCGCCGGTCATCTCCGCGGCAAAAGGAGCCAAGGTGGGCCCTAGGAAGCGACGGAACCAGTCCGATAAGGGGTCCAGATTAAGGTCCCACGGATCCTGGTACTCCGGGTGGTTGATACTCGCCTCTACCTCAACCCGCAAAATCCTCCTAAGGGCTTCCACCTCGGCGTACCCCCGGGAGTACTCGTCCATAGCATAGTTATGCTTGGCTATCCGAAGCTCTTGCCTCACCTCATCTCCCGGGACCAGAGTGAGCACGATGTTGGGGGGAGCAGGATTTTCTTCCATAGGGGAGACCCCGCCGTCAAGACCATGGGCGGGAGTGTCGGCTCTCCGAGGCCTCTTGGGCTCGTCCTGGGCAATCATTTTGCCCTTGCGCTTGCGAATCAGAGCCACCTCAGGCTCCTCTTCGCCTTCCTCAGCCTCCTCCGGAAGGGCTCGGAGCTCTCCCGCACCCTATGCAACTCCCTCGGAGAAGTCCCACTGCTTCCCTTGGCCTTCTCCCGGAAGCACCTCCTCGTCATCCACTAAATCAATAGTGTCGGGGGGAGCGCTGGAAGAGACCCTCAAGGAAGGGGCCGGGGGGGAAGAGGTAAAGGCCGGAGGAGCCACGGGAGTGTGAATCCCGGCAAGCTGTTCCAAGATGGCATCCATGGAGACACCTGTTTCACAAAATAAGCAAGTGTTAGATATCCGTGGGGAACCACTTATACAAGATACAACAAATAAGCTACTCCTACCCGAACTTCCTAATTCGGCCCTAGCAAAGTCCTGAACTTTAGTGCTGGCAGCATCATCTCCGAGATAACTGTCCGAAGGCCGGAACCAGCTGGACGTTATGTAAGCTGAAGGACCTAAGGGAATAGGTTCCGGAGGGCCAGAGCCCATCCGGGACCGACCTAGGAAATCTCCTAAGTTTGAGAAATAAAATTCCTTCAAACGATCCCCCCACCGGGTCGATGGCATCCTAAACCTATGAAGACGCTCGTCGAACCCTACAGGCCTATGACTGGCGTATTCACCAACGGAAGGAACATAACGAATTATCAAAGGAGACTTACCGCCGGCACCGGAGGTGCTAGCACCAGGAGCCCCCGAGTTTGGCTGAGGGACCGAAGGTTGTGGCCGGGGGGTTTGCCTCTCCGAAGAATCCTCAATACGAAGGGGCCTCCTAGCAGGACAATCCCCAATATCTTCTTGAAGAATCTTGTCAAAAAATTTAGCTTCGGACTTCCCGGCAATCGCCTGGCTTCTTCGCACCACCGGGCTTCCCACGCGAAGCCCCCTCCCAGAGGCAGCCCGAGCCTGAGAGTATGCCTTCTCCTGGGCCTTCCGGTAGAGATAGTCTTGATATTTTTTCTCTGCCGTGGCAATCAGCTCGTCCCGGAAGGCCTTCTCCGCGACCGGCGCCCTTACATTGGGACAGATGACCCGTGAGAGGTTAGAGTCCAACACGGATTGATGCGGAAGGATAAGTTTGGCCTTCCTGCAGTTCTCCGTGGTGACCAGACCCCTGACATCGAGATCGGCGCGGTCGTAGGAGGCAAAGGCTTGGGCCCTCCGGAGGAAGGTCTGAGTAGGGGCCGTCCGCTGATAGGGTGGGATCCTCACCCATTCAGTAAGGAGCTCCGGGTGATCCACTGCCCTAAATCTGGAGGAAAAGAAAAAGCGATGGCGATACTCCTTGACGTGAGTCTGCCTATTATACGGAACCACCCCCTCATTAGCGGGATGGATCCGGAACCCATAGAAACTGTCCTTAAGTTTGTCCCCTTTCTCGGGGACGGATACAAGTTCATGAAAATATAAAATTTCCACCGGGCTGGGAGATCCCCATCCGCGGGCGGCATAAAAAATAAATAAGCCTGAAAGCAGGCGATAAGCTTGAGGAATGAGTTGGTATGGCGCAAGGCCGACAAAAACAAGGAAGTTAACAAAATAATCTTGAAGTGGGAGCATGGCACCAGCCATCAGGTGTGTCTGGCTCCAGGCTCCGAAGCCGCCGTAATTGTGGTTAGGCGTCTCCGAGTCGCGAGGTGGCCGGTGATAGGTCCCCGAAGTGGAAGGTTTGATCCCAGCAACGTCTATAATATTCTCCAGCTGGTGAGGACAGGTTAGGGTGGAATGAAGCTCAGCCGCTTCCCACCCGGTCGCTCGGGATTTGTACCCCTCCTGGGCAACGGGTCCCAAGGAAACCTCCTCCAAAGTGGTTGTGCGTTTCCCGCTCTTCTTCGAAGATTTCGAACCAGAGGTAGACATTTTGTATTTTGTGAAAAACAAAAAAAGAAAGAGAAAATTCCAGCAGTTAGGTCCCATGACAAACCCTAAGTCAAGAAAAAGGGAGTGGGGGTCCCCTAACCGCTGGAAAGAGGCCCCCTCCGGACACGTGTCACATGGGAAACCCTAGAAAGATTCCCTAAACAAGTGTCGGGTGCAGTAAAATCGCAGAAAGTGGTTTTACACAGTAAGGGAAACAGAAGGAAAAAGCCCCCATTCTATGCCCTAAGCAACCGTTGAATGAAGAACATATGGTTTTCTTCAACAAAAATGCACGATAATAACAGAGGCATGATAATGGCGGTCCTACTACTAAAGCAATAAACACAAAACAGAACACCTGAAGAACCTAAACACTTGCATACCCAGAAATCTCAAAATGCGAACCCAGAAAAAGCAAACAAAGCAAGTGAAAGCATGTCATAAGGACGCAAGAAACTTACAGTAAAGTGTTGAACTGGGGGTCCTGAGTGTAGTCGGGTAAAGACGAGAAGGATTGATGATAGCGAACAAGGAAAAACTGGAAAAAATGGCGAAGTGTTCAGAAGGTTTTTGCTGTTTTTGAAGAATTTTCTCTCTGGGAAATTCGAGCAAAAATAGCACAGAGTGGAAAGTAACCGAAATGAAGGAAAGATCGTGGCTTTTATAGGCAAAAGTGCATGAGGAACGGGCGTCACCACCTACCAATTGTACGGTGGGGGAAACGCACGATTCAAATACCCGAAGATCAACGGGTCAGATTGAGTTGCCATAAAGGCGGTGGAAACGTTTGAGTATCCGTCTGACACCATTAATGCGCCGCATCAATCAAAGGGCGTGAAACGAATCGACCTCTGCAAAAAAGCGAATCGCTGCATTTAATGCCATCATTAGAAGCACCCTCACGCGCCCCAAACTCGTGCCGAGAAACCGAGGAGACGGCCGGAGACGCCTTTGCAAAAAGCGAATCGCTGCATTAAATGTCATCATTAAATGTGCCCCCACGCGCTCTGAGCTTGAGCCAGGGAACCGAGGAGTCAACCGGAGGCACCTGAGCAAGCCTTGGTTTATTTTCCAAGTAAACAAGGCTTGGGGGATAAATGTTGCCCCTGATTTCGCCTAAAATACGTGGACCAATCAAACAGGGACACGTGGATCAGATTACTTGTAAATATTTGTTAAGTCTTTGTATGCCACAAGGAAGCACCCTGGGCATAGGTCCCGGAGGAGGCACCCGGAGCACAAGGTGCTCCCGAACATTCGCATAGCATGAAGCCTCTTCGGGATGTGTCAGGCCTCTCCTGAGCAATCAAGTCGCATTTAATGCTGCATGGGAGGAAGCGTGTTGGGACTGCAACACGCAATAAAGTCTGACGGCACAACCCCCAAACAGCAGCGCCACAGTAATGATCATTTAAGTCTAGCGACAGCTACCCTGCGAAGAGTCACGTCAATCACAAGGCAAAAAGGACATTCCTCATAAAAACCCTACGGCACCTAGGAATTTGACCATGCATTACCCATGGTATATTCATTGGGAATACCCAACTTTATGGATACTTACAGATACGTTTGTAAGAACAATTCTAGGGATCACCCCACCAAAGCACTATAAATACCCCCTCAAAACTCATTTAATGGGATGGAGATTCTTGGGTTGCATATAAGCAAGAAGAGAAAATACTCACTAAGAACATTCTCTGTATTTATAAGGGTAACATTCCCTCAAGCGTGGAATCTGTATTAAATACACCCATTAATAACAAAGACTCGTGGACTAAGGCTCATTAACGCCTGAACCACGTAAAAATCCTCATCTCGCTTTCTTACAGCTCAATATTATAATTTTATTTAATAGTTGCCGAAAATCTCGGTCAACAGAAATTATTACTAAGATGGAAATAATTCATGTTATTTTCATAACCATCTAAGTAAAATTTATAAATATTAAATTAAAATTTATATTTAGAATTTTTCATTCTAAATTGGAAATTTTAATTAAATAAATATATATTTAAAATAAATAGAATAAATAAAGAGAATCAAAGAAAATACAACTCTCTTTAAATAATGAGCTTTATTATTAAGACATTCGATCTCCATTGTGGGTTTTACACCGCGTTTGTTTTAGTGAGTAATGGAGGAACGTTCATTAGCAATTTCGCACCGTTTAACCTCGCATGATAAGTAGTTTATAAGTGTTTTGTATGGTATGGATCACCCTAATGGTGGCGACCATACTTGACTTGCAAATTATAAAACAATGGTGGAAGCTCATAAGATAGAATTGCCTTGACTCTCGCCTAAACGGGACAACGCTGAATTCCAATCTTGATCGAATAAAAGGTTGCTAGAATGTTTAACATTTTAGACGAGCTGACAACTCTATTCAATGAATGGTAGCTTTGACTCTCGCCTAAACGGGACACTGATATCAGTTTGTTGAAAACCTTGGAAATTATTTAGGATTGTAAGTCTTAGTATTTTCACTTGTCATTCCTACCTGCTATATGCTTATAATTTCTGAATTGTGTATGAATTTATATTGAACCATGTTATTTTCTGTTATTAAGTTGTAGTTTAATTTCGAATCTTCATTGTTGGTCTAACTTGGCTTGTTTATCTAATGAGATAAATGCCTAGTGGATTTTCACCATTAGACATACATAATAGTGTTAGATCTCGAAAGATAAGTATTGTATATGCGACATCTAGCTGTTCATCAATTGATGACACCTTAGACTAGTATTTTTACGATATGAAACAAGAAGATTGTATAAATAAGATTACTTTGACTTTCACTAATCGAAGCATCGTTGGATTCTTATTTTAAACGAAATTATCCTAATTCCTCTTAGCTTATTCATTTTGAATTAGCTCAATAACATATCATTGGATGAATGGTCTATAAATCATTTCATGTCATTATATTTTCTCTTAAGAAATTAAATGACGCATATGATTATAATCCCGAAATTCTATTCCCAATTGATATAAATCCTCAATCTTAGAAATCTCCTACTTATATGGGCAAATCTGACTTAGAGTTTGTATTAGTAGTGCTGGTCCAAGATAGAATTACTCATTATTTTTGGTATAAATTTAAGTCTTTGACTTTAATTTTAGAATCCAAATAGAAATTTTCTTATATTTCTAATTCCAGAATACAATACAGTTACACTTTCTCAAGTGTTTAATATCCATCTTCTATTAATGGATTAAAACTGTATGGAATATGAGTTAGGTATTCTGTGACCAGGATCCACTTGCACTATTCTAAGAACTCTTTGATGTAACTAAACCTATGTCATCAAAAGATACTACCACATTTTTTTTAATCTATGGCATTTGTATCTTGTTCATAGTGGATTTGACAAGATCGATCTCTGCAAAGAGTTAATATGCCTATATCCACTGAAAATAGTTCATCTCATTCCAGATGGATGTACATTCAGGGGTGGATATGAGTTTTTCGTTGTATTCTTAAAACGATAACTCTAGATTATACCTTTAGCAAGAAATTTGAAATGTTTATATATTTCATTAATTTCTAGCAATGGTTAAAACCATTAAGGTAAGTGGTTAAAGATCTTGCGAACTGATAGGGGTGGAGAAATAGTTAATAGATATGCAGTTCAAAGATCATTAAATTGATTTTTGAATTATATCCAAACTTACCTCCCCAGAAATTTTGAGTTGCATGTTGATGATTAGTTACTAGTCGTTGCCTAATTCCTTCTATGGTAATACAATTTCAGAATGACATAATGGTTGTATACTTAATGTAAATCATTACTAGATTCATGGATGACCTAATCAAAATCTTAAGAAAAGCTAGAACTGTCAACCATGGTTTGTTAGCTATTCTAAGTGATTAGGGGTGGACCATCCCATTGTCAATAGATAAGAAAGTGTTTGTTCAAACAAATACTACTTTTCTAAGAAAATGACTAAGTCTGAAAAACAAGTAGCAAATAAAGGAGATATTTAATTCTTGATTCCAAAAGTGTTCTATCATCTTATATAACATATGATGATCCCACTGCCTCTGTTGTCTTGTCACAACCAAAGAGGTTAATACCATTTAGTTTTCTTCGACATAATTCACGGTACCTTGTCGTAGTGGGAGAGTTTCTAGGAACTCACCTTCTTATGACTTGGGAGACACTAGTGATTAAAATCCATTGTGAGTTTAAACAAGTAATGGATTGTCATGATAAGAAACTAAGAAGAAAGCCAAAAGAACTATGGTTTAATCCATTCACATGGAGTAACCTAAAGTTTTCTATTACAAGGACATAAAAGGAAATTTTCGTTTATAAGTCTATTCAATGGACTTAACAAAAACTTCCTGTTCCTAGTATTATAGGTTTGAGTTTATCTAAACCTATGGCTTGTGGTATACCTGGTAATTACTTACTCTAATGCAAGCAACTTACTTTAGTAAGATGCTGAAGCATTTTCTTTCTAATGGCAATCTATAGAAGCTTCACAACTTCTTAGGCATAGATTTTATCTAAGGAAAAGTCTCAACTATTCCAGAAAAGATAAAGCCATGAAAGAATTTCTTATATCAACAGTGAGAGGTCTTAGATATGCTTTTGTATGCCTTAGACCAAACACTTGCTGTTGAGTGGGAGTAATGAGTAGGTATCAGATTAATCCAGGAGAAGAACATTGGAAGACAATCAAGTAAATCCTAAGATTAAGAAGAGGAACTATATGTTAGTCTATAAGGGTGTGTTTAAAACTCTTAGACTACACCATATCAGATTTCAAAATTTTCCTATGTGTTAGTAAATATTTCTGATAAGATGGTGGTTACTCTGGGGGTGGATAGTGATTTTAGAGAAGTGTAAAAACCTATCTGAAGTCTCTAGGTCTACCAGAGAGAGACTGAATGTTAAAGCTGCAGGAAAGGTACTTATTCAGTCTAAGGAAAGTTCTATACATCTTTGGCACCATTCCAAATTGCCTTAAACTACTAGTGTCAATTTCCTGATTAACCAAAAGTAGTTGCCAAAGGTATAGAATCCAGTATCCCAAGAGAGTAGACATATAGAGAGGAATTTCACATTATCAATGATTTTGTGATTAAGGAAGAGTAATGGTGGAGAAAAGGTTGTGGTTAATTCAACCTTTCAGATCCTATTACGAGGAGTTTACTACTACTACACTTGATTTGTATATCAAGGTGTTGAGATTATTTGAAACGCACTTTTTGTTTTATATTAGTGCAAGTGGGAGTTTGTTGGGTTTTATGCCCTAAATAAAACTCATTTCAATATAATCAGATTTACTTATTAATATAGATCAGAAATAACATTTAATGTTGCATGGTTCACATGATTTATTTCATGATTATATGTACATAATGTATAAATTCATCTGAAACCATTTTCACATACTTGATCCTGTTTATTGTGCCGTCAACACATTGGAAAGTAAACATGACTATGTGAATAAAGTTTCCTAGATTTATCAGACATAGGGTTTTACTGATATGATAATCTGCAACAAGAGTTTACTTGTATTTGGAGAAATACTTTGTTCTTTCCAGAACATTGGTTAAAGTAAAGCTCAGGTTGGATGCATGGAGTATGCATCGGAAGGGACCGATATTGAACTTTGACTTAGATTTAATTAAACTTACCGTAATCTCTATTCAAGTCAATATCGCCTAGTTGATCCTAGATCAAATGATCTTAATCCTGATATGATTAGGCTCAATCTCGAGAGGCTATTCGTGTTCTTTGATTTGTTAGTTAAGCCTACTTTTAGGTCAGGGTGATACGTACATTTTGGGAACACGGTAGTGCAATTGAGTGGGAGCGCTATCATAAACATGGAATCTATAACTTCTATCTGGCGAATAGTAAGCAAAGGATGATCTCCTTCGAGCTTGACCAAACGAACATAAATGGTGGAGTACTCATTTCACATTAGCTGAAATATCATTTATACGGGGTCAAGTGTTTTAAGGAATAAATACATTGTAGGGTGTAACGGTAATTTAATCCCTTTACAGTGTAGATCATTCATATAGAGGATCATTGATCAAATTAGGATTATAACAATGGATAACTAATGATGTGTCTATATGGTGGAACATATAGAGCATTCTATATACTGAGAGTGCAATTCTAAGTTCTATGCGTGGATTCAACGAAGAATTAATAAGTTAGTGAATTTTAGTGCTAAATTCTTGATCTACTTATTGGAAGCTCGGTTATATAGACCCATGGTCCTCCCACTAGTTGAGATAATATTGCTTGTAAGACTCATGTAATTGGTTTTGATTAATCAATTATAATTCTCAAATTAGACTATGTCTATTTGTGAATTTTTCACTAAGTAAGGGCGAAATTGTAAAGAAAGAGTTTATAGGGGCATATTTGTTAATTATGATACTTTGTATGGTTCAATTAATAAATATGATAAATGACAATATTATTTAATAATTATTTATAGTTATTAAATAGTTAGAATTGGCATTTAAATGATTGAATTAGGAAACTGGCATTTTTGAGAAAATCAGATACAAAAGGTGTTAAAATTGCAAAATTGCAAAGCCCAATCCACTAATGCTATGGCCGGCCACCTATGTAGCTATTTTAAGTTGATTTTTTCATTATTTTAATGTCATATAATTCAAATCTAACCCTAGTGGAATGCTATAAATAGATAGTGAAGGCTTCAAAAAAATAAGACTTTTCTTCAGACTTTCTGAATCAGAAAAAAAAAACTGAGCCTTCTCTCTCCCTATCTTTAGCTGACCACTCTCTCTCTCTTCTTCCTTAGAATTTCGAAATCCTTAGTGTATGAGTAGTGCCCACACACATCAAGTGATACCTCAATCATAGTGAGGAAGATCGTGAAGAAAGATCATCAACAAAGGAGATTCAGCATCAAGGATTCAGAGAAAGAGATCCAAGTTCAGATATTGATAATGCTCTGCTACAGAAAGGAATCAAGGGCTAGATATCTGAACGGAAGGAGTCATTATATTCCGCTGCACCCAATGTAAGGTTTCTTTAACTTTATATGTGTTTATTTTATCGTTTTAGAAAGTTCATATTTAGGATGTTAATAAACATACTTGTGAGTAGATCTAAGATCCTGGTAAAATAATTTCCAACAGGTACGACATACTGAACCCAGCTCCCCCTCACATGAACTACCCCAATTGTGAAGGCCCATTTGCCTTATTTAAATAATTGTATTAGGTTAATTATATTAGTCTAACCTAATTAAAATTGAATTAGCAACATAATTAACTTTTAAAATATATGACATTTATTTTTCATGTAATATTTTAAAGTTAATTTTAGAAAAACACTTAGTTAATGATATATATTCTAGATAGTTATTTCTAGTACTAATTATTATTTCTAATATTAAGTAGGAAAATATCATTGATTGTGAAATTAATTGTTTCTTAATTAATTTTGGTACAATCTAAGTTTAGAATATTTTTCTAGTATTAAACTAGAATTAATAATTAAGTTTGCTCTATACTTAATTATTTATTTCTTGAATTTAATACATTTAAATAAATTGAATAATTTCAATATCTAAGTTGATTTTCATCATGATACTTAAATATTATTATTTTCATGTTATTTAATTAAAGTTGAAAATTATTTTATGTTTGGAATCTTAATTCAGAATAACTTAAGTTTGAATAATTTTCACATTTTATTTTATTTTATTAATTATTTCCCAAAATTTCGAAATTGCATTTCTTTAATGCAGAAATTTCGAATTTTATTTGAAAAATAGATTAAAGTTGAAAATTATTTATTTTAATTTTGGACCAACTTAAATCAATGATTTTTTTCATTTAATGATTAATTAAAATAAACGAACTAAAATATATTATAATTAGAAATTGAATTAATTAGTTAATGAAAGTCTAGATAGTTATTATCTGTTTTGCTTGAAGTATTTTTCTAGTGTATTTAATTAAATAGAAAATTAATATTTAAGTTGATTTTTAATCATGATACTTAAATACTTGAAATTTTTCTTAGATTTTTAATTAAATACGAAAAATTATATTTTTTGTTGAAAATTAATTTTTATTAATTTTGGGCCAACATAAAATTAGAGTAATTTTCCAGGATTTATTTTTATTTTATTTTAAAGCATTTTCAAAAATAGTATTCTTATACACTTCATTTTTGGAAATACAATATATATTTATAGAAAATTAAATTTGAGTTGTAAATTAATTTTGAAACAACTTAAATTGAATAATTTTCTAAATATTTATGGAAGTTATTATTAAGATGGAAATAATTCATATTATTTTCATATCCATCTAAGTATAATTTATAAATATTAAATTAAAATTTATATTTAGAATATTTTATTCTAAATTGGAAATTTTAATTAAATAAATATATATTTAAAATAAATTGATTAAAATAAATATTAGAAGAAAATACAACCTTCATTAAATAATGAGCTTTATTATTATAAGGATATTCGATCTCCATTGTTGGTTTTACATAGCTATTGTTTTAGTGAGCAATCCTCCCTAATGGAGGAACGTTCATTAGCAAGTTAGCACCGTTTAATCTCGAAAGATAAGTAATCTTGTAAGTTTTTTATATAGTATTGATCACCCTAATGGTGGCGACTATATAAGACTTGCAAGAATATGAAACAATGGTGGAAGCTCATAAGATAGAATAGCCTTGACTCTCGCCTAAACGGGACAACGCGGATTCACATCTTGTTCGAAGAAAAGGTTGCTAGAATGTTGATCATTTTAGATGAGCTGACAACTCTATTCAATGGATGACAGCTTTGACTCTCGCCTAAACGGGACACTGATACCAGTTTGTTGAAACCCTTGGAAATTATTTAGGATTGTATGTTTTAGTATTTTCACTTGTCATTCCTACTTGCTATATGCTTTCATAATTTCCGAATTGTGTATGAATTTGTATTGAACCATGTTATTTTCTGTTATTAAATTGTAGTTTAATTTCGAATCTTCATTGTTGGTCTAACTTGGTTTGTTTTTCTAATGAGATAAATCCCTAATGGATTTTCACCATTAGACTAACATAATAGTGTTAGATCTCGAAAGATAAATATTGTATATGCAACATCTAGCTGTTCATCAATTGATGACACCTTAGACTAGTATTTTACAATATGAAACAAGAAGATTGTATAAATAAGATTACTTTGACTCTTGCTAATCGGAGCATCGTTGGATTCTTATTTAAAACGAAATTATCCTAATTCCTCTTAGCTTATTCATTTCGAATTAGCTCAATGACATATCATTGGATGAATGGTTTATAAATCCTATAAAGTCATTCAATATTTTCTCTTAAGAAATTAAATGACGCATATGATTATATTCCCGAAATTCTATCCCAAAATGATATAAATCCTCAATCTTAGAAATCTCCTACTTGTATGGGCAAATCAACTTAGAGTTAGATTAGTAGTGGTGGTCCAAGAAAGAATTACTAATTATACAGTTACACTTTCACAAGTGTTTAATAACCATTTTCTTTCAATGGATTCAAACTGTATGAGTTTAGTATTCTGTGACCAGAATCCACTTGCACTATTCTAAGAACTCTTTGATGTAACTAAATTTAAGTCATACAACCACATATTTTATAAATCTATGGCATTTGTATCTTGTTCATAGTGGTTTTGACAAGATCATTCTCTGCAAAGAGTTAATATGCCTATATCCACTGAAAGTAATTTCATCTCATTCGCAGATGGATGTACATTCAGGGGTGGATATGAGTTTTCGTTGTATTCTTACAATGATCACTCTAGATTTTACCTTATGCAAAAGAAATTTGAAATGTTTGAAAAATTGCATGAATTTCTAGCAATGGTAAGTGGTTAAAGATCTTGCGAACTGATAGGGGTGGAGAAAAAGTTAGTAGATATGCAGTTCAAAGATCATTAATTTGATTTTGAATTATATCCAAACTTACCTCCCTAGAAATTCGAGTTGCATGTTGATGATTAGTTACTAGTAGTTGCCTAAATCTTTCTATGGTAATAAAATTTCAGAATGATGCAATGGTTGTATACTTAATGTAAATCATTACTAGATTCATGGATGACCTAATCGAAATCTTAAGAAAAGCTAGAACTGCTAACCCTAGTTTGCATGTTTGTTAACTATTCTAAGTGATTAGGGGTGGAGCATCCCATAGTCATTAGATAAGAAAGTGTTTGTTTAAACAAATACAACTTTTCTAAGAAAATGACTAAGTCTGAAAATAAAGTAGCAAATAAAGGAGATAATTTTTTCTTGATTCCATAAGTGTTCCATCATCTTATTCGTTACAAGATGATCCCACTGCCTCTGTTGTCTTAACACAACCGAAGAGGTCAATACCATTTAGTTTTCTTAGACATAATTCACGGTACCTTGTCATAGTGGGAGAGTTTCAAGAAACTTTACCTTCTTATGACTTGGAAGATACTAGTGATTAAAATCTATTGTGAGTTTAAATAAGTAATGGATTGTCAAGATAAGAAACTAAGAAGAAAGCTAATAGAACTATGGTTTGATCCATTCACATGGAGTAACCTAAAGTTTTCTGTTACAAGGACATGAAAGGAAATTTTCGTTCATAAGTCTATTCAATGGACTTAACAAAACTTCATGTTTCTAGTATTATAGGTTTGAGTTTATCTAAACCTATGGCTTGTGGAATACCTGGTAATTACTTACTCTAATGCAAGCAGTAAGATGCTAAAGCATTTTCTTTCCAATGGCAATCTATAGAAGCTTCACAACTTCTTAGATATAGATTTTATTTATCTAAGGAAAAGTCTCAACTATTCCAGAGAAGATAAAGCCATGAAAGAATTTCTTAAATCAACAGTGAGAGGTCTCAGATATGCTTTTGTATGCCTTAGACCAGACACCTGCTGTTGAGTGGGAGTAATGAGTAGGTATCAGATTAATCCAGGAGAAGAACATTAGAAGACAATCAAGTAAATTTTTAAGATTAAGAAGAGGAACTATATGTTAGTCAATAAGGGTGGTTTTGAAACTCTTAGACTACACCACATCAGATTTCGAGACTTGCCTCTGTGCTAGAAAGTCAGCTGATGAGATGGTGATTACTTTGGGGTGGAGTAGTGATTTTGGAGAAGTGTAAAAACCTATCTGAAATCTCTTAGGAGGCGTTTGGTTGGGAGGAATGAAAATATAGGAATGGGAATGGGAATAGGAATAGGAATAGGAATGGAATGGAATAAAATTTAAAATGCATAAAAAAAATTAATAAAAAAATAATTAATTTTTTTTTCTGGTTACATTGGAATGGTCATTCCTTTCTTTTTAAAATGGAATAGCCATTCCACCAAAATGGTGGAAAGAGCATTCCATTGGAATGCCATTCCAATACTTTAAAATGCAACCAAACAAAGGAATGGAATGAAAATTGTTTCCTTTCCATTCCATTCCATTTCATTACCTCCAACCAAACGCCACCTTAGTCTACCAGAGAGAGACTGAATGTTAAAAGTTGCAGGAAAGATACTTATTCAGTCTAAGGAAAGTTCTATACATTTGTGGCACAGTTCCAACTTGCCTTAACTACTAGGGTTACTTCCTGAATAACCAAGAAGTAGTTGCCCAAAAGTATGGAATCCAGTATCCCAAGAAAGTAGACATATAGAGAGGAATTTCACATTATCAAGGATTTTGTGATTAAGGAAGAGTAATGGTGGAGAAGAGGTTGTGTTTAATTCAACCTGACAGATCCTATTACGAGGAGTTTACTACTATTACACTTGATTGGTATATCAAGGTGTTAATGATTATTTGATTTGCACATTTTGTTTTATATTAGTGCAAGTGGGAGTTTGTTGGGCTTTGTGCCCTAAGTAAAACTCATTTCAATATAATCATATTTACTTATTAATAAAGATCAGAAATAACATTTTATGTTGCATGGTTCACATGATTTATTTCATGATTATATACATATAATGTATGAATTCTTTTTAAGTCCAAAACATATGTGTTTGTTAAAGATTATAGTGTTGTCAGCACAGTGGAATATAATCTTTATTATATGTTCAAAAGTTTATTCCCTGATTTGTCAGAACACTGGATTTAGACTAACAAGGTATAATCAGCGATAGGTATTCTTACACCTTGGAAAAGTGTTATGTCCTTTCCAGGACATTGGCAAAGTTTACCAGTATCGGTTGTATGGAGTATACATCGAAGGGACCGATATTGAACTTTGATTAGATATATTAAAACTTACCGTAATATCTATTCAATTCAATATCACTTGTTGATCCTAGATCAAATGATCTTAATCCTGATATGGTTAGGTTCAATCTCAAGAGTGTTATCCGTGTTCTTTGATTTCTTAGTTAAGCCTACTTTTGGGTCAGGGTGATATGTACATTTTGGGAACACGGTAGTGCAATTGAGTGGGAACGCTAACATAAATATGGAATCTATAGCTTCTATTTGGCAAATAGAAAGTAAAGGATGATTTCCTTCGAGCTTAACCAAACAAAAATAAATGGTGGAGATCTCATTTCACTTAGCTGAAATATACAGGGTTAAGTGTTTTAAGGATAAAATACACTGTAGGGTGTTACGGTAATTTAATCCCTTTACAAAGTAAATCATCTATATAGAGGATCATTGATCACATTAGGGTTATAACAATGGATAACTAATGACGTCTTTATATCATGGAACATATAGATCGTTCTATATAACTGAGAGTGCAATTCCAAGTTCTAAGTGTGGATTCAATGAGGAATTAATAAGTTAGAGAATTTACTTGGTAAATTCAGTTCGACTTATTGGAAGCTCGGTTATATAGACCCATGGTCCCCATACTAGTTGAGACCATACTGCTTGTAAGACTCAGTTAATTGATTTTGATAAATCAATTATAATTTTAAAAGTTAGACTATGTCTACTTTATGAATTTTCACTAAGCAAGGGCGAAATTGTAAAGAAAATAGATTTTAGGTTTATTTATTGATTAAGAGACTTTATATGTCTAAATTAATAAATATATTAAATGGCAATATTATTTAATAATTATTTCCAAGTTATTAAATAATTAGAATTGGCATTTAAAAGATTAAATTGGAAAATTAGCATTTTTGAGAAAATAGGAATGGAAAATAACAAAATGGGAAAGTTGCGAAGTAAGGCCCAATACCCTTTGTATGGTCGGGCCTATGCATAGGAAATTCCATTTGTAGTTTCCATTATTTTAATTCCATACAATTCTAACCTAAACCTAGAGGGTTTTCTATAAATAGAATGTTAGGTCCTTTTTTGGCAATTTAGTTGTCAAAATATTTATTAATTAACGTGTATTTTATTGAGCATTAAATTTGTTTTTATCAACTCTAGACCCTTTTTCTAGGGGGAGTTGTGGTTAGTACTTGTGAACATATTTTTTTTAAAAAAATGTTAGCTTGTTTTTGGTTTCTTTGTGATATTTGATTGTGTTACTCATGGGGAGTAGTTATTTGCTCTTGCTAACTTTATCTTGCAGGTTCCTTATGTTAAAAATTATTTTGTTCATCTAAAGTACCAAAGGGGGAGATTGTAAAGTCTTTTTTTTTGGCAAGTTAGTTGACAAAATAATTTTTCCATTTATGGTAAGATTATTGAGCATTCATATTCGGATTCTTACCATATAAATTCAGATTGTAGTTGCTCTTTTCCTTGTTTGGAAAGTTGCACTTTCAGCTGAACTTTCCTTTGTTGAAAACTTCTCAAAAGAGAAGGAATTCTCTTTTGGAAAGTTGTCTTTTTTAGTGAAACTTTGATTATTGCCTTTTCCTTATTGATTTCGATTGTATCTTGATACAATCAGAATATCTAATCTGTTTTTGGCAGGAATCAAGCATTGATAGAAGATCGGACTCGATTTTAGCAAGTTTCCCGATTCTGGTGTGATCTGCTTTGTCAGCATCCAATTCTGATGTAGCAGATCGTGTTTTCTTAGGAAAGTTTTTGTACAGCTGTAGATTCGAACTTGTGGTTGCCTCTTTGGTTTCTATGTTCTATAAATAGAGCCTAGAGAGAAACCATTCGAATCAGCTCTTCCATTATTCATTTTTTGCATTTATCCTTTTTGAGAGAAGAGTGTTTCTTTGTTTTGTGAGAGCCTAGCTATTCATCTAGGTTCTAGTTGTTCTATTTCTGTTCTTACTCTGTCCTAGAGGTTGTGAAGAACTACTTGACTGAACAAGAGATTGGTCTTCGGGAGAAGACTTGGTAAAGCCTTACTTCGGGAGGAAGTAAGCACTTGGTCTTCGGGAGAAGACTTGTTGAAGCCTTACTTCGGGAGGAAGTAAGCACTCACACTTCAAAGACGAAGGGAGTTTGGGCTTGAAGGTGTTTCAAGAAGTCAGATTCATAAAGTGGATTACAAAGGATTGCGGCAATACTTTAGAGGGAGTCTAAACTTGTTTAAGTTAATTGTCTTTGTAATTTTGATACTTTATTAATTGATTTCATTCTCTGGGCGTGGCCCCGTGGACTAGGAGTGTTCGTGAGAACACTGATACCACGTATAAATCTCTTGTGTCAAGTTATTTATTTTTCTGCAAATATTTTATATTCTTCCTATTCTGTTTTGCTGTAGCAGAATTACTTTCTGCTGCTGCAAACGTTTACAGTTTTTATATTTTCTTATATACAACTGACATTTGCAAAAACACGGTTTTTCAATTGGTATCAGAGCGGGACACTAAACTCTTAGTGTGGTCCTATAACGTTTTTGTGTTAAAATGTCATTTTTTGCAGAAGGAAGTTCTATTTCTAGACCACCGTTGCTTAATGACTCTAACTATCCTTATTGGAAAGTTAGAATGAGGGCCTTCATCAAATCTCAAGATGAGAAAGCTTGGAGAATGGTTCTATCAGGTTGGTCTCTTCCAGTTGAGACAGATTCTTCAGGTAATACTACTATAAAATCTGAACTGGAATGGTCAATTGAAGATGATAAACTTTCTGCCTACAATAGCAAAGCCTTGCATGCTATCTTTAACGGTGTAGGTGAGGGTTACATTAAACTTATATCATCTTGTGTTTCTGCTAAGGAAGCTTGGGAGATCCTTCAAACCCAGTTTGAGGGAACTTCTGATGTGAAAAGATCTAGATTTATCATGCTTCAAACTAAATTTGATGAGCTTAGGATGTCTGATAATGAAACCTTAACAGAATTCTATGAAAAATTATCTGATATTGCTAATGAATATTTTGCTCTTGGTGAAAAGCTTGATGATTCTGTTCTTGTGAGAAAAATTGTTAGAGTTCTTCCAGAAAGGTTCGATACTAAACTTTTGGCAATGAAGGAAGCTAAAGATTTTAGCACAATGAAGGTGGAAGAATTGATGGGTTCCTTACGTACTTTTGAATTAAATCAACAGATTAAACAAAAGGACAAACCCAAATCCATTGCTGATAAAGGTAAAAGTATTGCTTTGAAAGTTGCTGATAATGAAAATTCTGATAGTGAATGTGATGATGAGATTGCTTTATTAACTACGAATTTTCAGAAATATATGAAAAAGATGGGAAGTAGAAAGAACATTTCGAAAGGTTCAAAAGGTAATACTTTTATGAAACCATCTGTCTCTAACAAAAAGGGAATTCAGTGCAAGGAATGTGAAGGTTTTGGGCATATTCAAGCTGAGTGTGCAAACACTTTGAAAAAGAATAGGAAAAGTTTCAATGTCACGTGGAGTGATGATGAAACCGAAAGTGATGAAGATAATTCTGAAAATGTTGCCCTAACCTCTGTTATGACTAATGTGGTGTGTGATTCACAAGTGAAAGCTAAAATGGTATGTCTGAATAATACCACCGATCATGAGGAATCAGATTCAGATAAGTCTGAAATCTGTGAAGAGTCTCTTGCTGAATCATACAAAGTCATGTGTGAAAAATGGATTCAGGTTGCTTCTGAAAATAGAGAGTTGAATAAATTGAATAAAAAATTGTCTCATCAAATTGAATTGTGTGAATTGAAAATAAAAGAGTATGAGACAAGTGTTTGTGATAAAGATGAAAAAATCACTCTCTTAAAAAGGAACTTGAAAATTTTAAGAAAAATGTTCAAATGCTTAACCCTGGATCTTCTATTTTTGAAAAAGCTCAGAATGCAGGTCAAAGAGGTTTCGCAGGTCTTGGTTCAAATGGAATGGAAAGTTCTGGAGTCACGAAGTTTGTAAAATCTAGTGTTCCAACGAACCTCTCTGCGGCTACAAAGTCCGCTGTAACAGTTTCACAGCCTGTTGCAGCAAGAGCTGTGTCTGATGCGACAAAATCTCCAGGATTTTCAAAAAGAGTAAGATCTCAGGTAAAAAGATTTGTTCCCACTTGTCATTTTTGTGGTAGAAAAGGACATATCAGACCTAAATGTTTCACGTTGAAAAATCTGTTTAAAACAAATTATTTTGATAATTTGGAAAAATCTCAAAAGAAACATAAAGGTTTGAAACAAATATGGGTGAAAAAGAATTGTCTAGCTGGTTTTTCTGATAAAACTGCTGCATCTCAAATGTGGTATTTTGACAGTGGTTGTTCAAGACATATGACAGGTGACAAGGACTTTTTGACTAACATTCGGCCTATGCAATGTGGAGAAGTCACCTTTGGTAATGGCTTATCTGGAAAAGTTGTTGGTATGGGAACTCTAAATTTTAAAGGGTTACCTAGACTGAAAAATGTGATGTTAGTTGAAGGACTGAGAGCTAATTTACTTAGCATTAGTCAAATTTGTGACCAAGGGTTTACTGTTTCATTTGATAATGATCATTGCTATGTTCTTAATGATGATAATGAATGTATCTTGCAAGGATTTCGATCCAATGAAAACTGTTACACTCTAACCCCTGTGTTTACTTGTCATTCAGCTATCAACAACACCATAGATTTGTGGCATGCCAAGCTTGGGCACATTAATTATAAAAACCAGAAAAAATTGTCAAATGCAGGTATTGTTCAAGGTCTTCCCAAGCTTGGTAAGGAAAGTGTTGGTAAGGGTGAACCGTGTCAACTTGGGAAGCAATTAAAAATCACTCACAAGCCTGTGTCTGATATCAATACCTCAAAAGTATTGGAATTGCTTCACATGGATCTTATGGGTCCAATCCAAGTTGAAAGTTTGAATGGTAAACGATATATCTTTGTTTGTGTTGATGATTTCTCGCATTTTACTTGGGTAGATTTCTTAAGAGAAAAGTCTGACACTTTTGATGCCTTTAAAACTTTTTGTTTGAGATTAAGAGTTGAGAAAGGTTGTAATATTGGGAAAATTGTTCGAATTCGAAGTGATCATGGTAAGGAGTTTGAAAATTTTGTGTATGATGATTTTTGCAAGTCTACAGGTATAACTCGTGAATTTTCAGCTCCCAAAACTCCTCAACAAAATGGAGTTGTTGAGAGGAAGAATCGAACATTGCAGGAAATGGCAAGAGTGATGTTAAATAGCAAGAAGTTGACAAAGCGCTTATGGGCTGAAGCTATTAACACAGCTTTCTACATAATAAACAGAGTGTTTATTGGTCCAGGTACCTCAAAAACATCTTATGAAATCTGGAAAGGTAAGCGCCCCAATGTAAGTCATTTTCATGTTTTTGGATGTGTGTGTTATGTTTATAGAGATCGTGAGCATATTGGTAAATTTGATGCTAAAAGTGATGTTGGTGTGTTTATTGGATATTCCTTAAACAGTAGAGCCTATCGTGTTTATAACATGAGAACTCAAACTGTTTTGGAATCAGCTAATGTGGTTGTTGATGATTTTAAAGATTTTTCAGAATTTTCCACAGAAGCCAAGATAGATAGTCTCATGGATGCTCCTCCAGAAGCAGCAAAAGCAGATCCTGATGCAGCAGAACCCATTTCTGATGCTGCAAATGACGAATCTGCTGCTGCAACTGAGACTGGAGAACCAGAATCGTCTATCTTGACTCATCCAAACATAATCAGTGATTCTATTCAGAAAGAACCAAGCACCAGAGTCAAATTGAATCATCCAAAAGATCTCATTCTTGGAAATCCTGAAGAAAGCATGGTAACTCGCAGAAGGTATGTTAATTTGATCAGCTTTCTTTGTTTTGTTTCTCAATATGAACCGAAAAATGTGAAGGAAGCCATGACCTTTGAGGGATGGCTCAATGCAATGCAAGATGAACTCAACCAATTTGTTCGCAACAAGGTATGGATTTTGGTCCGAAGACCAAAAGGTATAAATGTAATTGGAACAAAGTGGTTATTTAAAAATAAAAGTGATGAGTTCGGTACAATTGTGAGAAACAAGGCTCGTTTGGTGGCACAAGGGTACACACAGGTAGAAGGTATTGATTTTGATGAAACTTTTGCTCCTGTTGCAAGATTAGAATCAATTCATTTACTTTTGTGTATTGCTTGTATTTTGAATATTAAATTGTTTCAAATGGATGTAAATCTGCCTTCCTAAATGGTATTTTGAATGAGGAAGTTTATGTTGAGCAACCAAAAGGATTCGAAGATCCTCGATTTCCAGACCATGTGTACAAGCTTGAAAAAGCTTTGTATGGTCTGAAACAAGCTCCTCGAACTTGGTATGAAAGGTTAACTCAATTTTTACTTTCACATGATTATCAAAGAGGTAGTGTGGATAAAACTCTTTTCATCAAGCATATAAAATCTGATTTTATCATTGCTCATATAAAATCTGATTTCATCAAGCATATAAAATCACATAAAATCTGATTTATGTTGATGATATAGTTTTTGGTTCTACATCTAACCATGAAGTGCAGGTTTTTATTGATCAAATGAAAAGTGAATTTGAAATGAGCATGGTTGGTGAGCTTACTTTCTTTTTGGGTCTTCAAGTGAAACAAATGGAAGGAGGTACATTTGTATCTCAAAGTAAGTATGCTAAGAATCTTGTCAAGAAATTTGGTCTTGAATCGGCTAAGCAGGTAAGTACTCCAATGAGCACCACATTGAAATTGACAAAAGATGAGAATGGAGTAAAGGTAGACACTACACTCTATCGTAGCATGATTGGAAGTCTTTTGTATTTAACTGCTAGTCGTCCTGATATTTGTTACAATGTGGGAGTTTGTGCTAGATATCAAAGTAATCCTATGGAATCTCATGTATCAGCTGTAAAAAGGATTATTCGATATGTTAATAGCACTCTTGATTATGGAATTTGGTACTCGAAAGATACTAATTCTAATCTTGCTTGTTTTAGTGATGCAGATTGGGCAGGCAATGCTGATGATCGAAAGAGCACAAGTGGAGGGTGTTTCTTTCTTGGGAATAATCTAGTATCTTGGCTTAGCAGAAAACAAAATTCCATTTCTTTGTCCACTGTCGAAACTGAGTACATAGCTGCTGGCAGTTGTTGTACTCAACTATTATGGTTGAAACAAATGTTGATTGATTATGGATTTGAATTGGGTGTTTTGACTATTTTTTGTGATAACACTAGTGCCATAAATATTTCCAAAAATCCTGTTCAACATTCTAGAACTAAGCACATTGATATAAGGCATCACTTTATCAGGGAATTTGTTGAAAATAAATCATTGCAATTAGAATATGTTGATACTGAAAAACAATTAGCTGATATTTTCACAAAGGCCCTAGATACAAGTCACTTTGACTCCCTCAGAAAGTCTTTGGGAGTTTGCATTGTTTAAATCTCTCTTGTTCACATTTTTGTACAATATTGTTATGTGATTCTTCTCTAGCTTTTAATCTGCTTTCATTGTATTTTGACAAATCATGTTTATGCTTTTGGATTATAATTAGTTAGGATCTCATTCTAATCATACTTTGTGATGTTGTGTTAAAAGGATCATGTTACTCTTTATTTGTGTCTAGGATTAAATATTGTTCTTATACAGAGTTGAGCAATTTTTGTTTCAGTCTTGTCAGGCCCCTTGCTGGAATAGAGCTACCCATACTGAGGTGTGAAAGCCATCTTTTGAGTAAGCTGGAACATTGTAATTAGCAACTATGATGAGGATGCACTACCATAGAAAAGGGTTACCTTCAGTATGGTGTAATAGCATCCAGTTGCGGGATCAAATTGAAAAAGGCGAAAATGAAAAATCTTGCCAAGGACAATGATCCTATTTTCACTGCACACACTTATGTCTGACAAGTGTGTTCAAATTTGTAAGTCTCCTCTATTAAAATTAAATTGATAATCCTGGTTCACAATTTTTAGTAACATGCATATCCTTTCCCTCAACAATCAATTAAGTATGATTTGTTCATGAGATACTAACTAGTTATTTTCCTTAAAAGCATAACATGTATTTTATTTTGTCAATTTTCAATGATATTTGATTACATTGCTTGTTTAGAATCTCATATATTTATTGTACACATTATATTTTATTTTCGGTTTCTAAAAAAAATAAAAAAAAAAATAAAAAGAGAGGGAGACGTGTGACTTGTTTCATGGGTTAAGGAAATCTTGTACTTAAATGGTAAGTATCAACATTTATTCTCCTTTGATTTATTTTGATATGTTTCCAATTAAAGATTAATCTTTATATGGTTATGTGTCTTTAATTTTGAAAGATTGACTTATTTTTGGAAATATTGTTGGTAATTCTAGTTTCCTTTTATTTTTTTTTTTAAAAAAAAAAAAAGAGAAAGAAGATGCAAGGAGTGGGCGGTTTCCTTTTGTAGTCGTGGGCTGGTGGTTACTCAAATATTTTGAAATTGGTTTCCTTTTTGCTCAACTCTCCCATGTTTATTTAAACCAATTTTTGTCATTTATTCTCACCACCTACCCGATTCCATTTCTTTGTCTCTCTTGCTTGTTTGTTGTTCATTGTCTCTTTCAGATCAAAATGGTGAGAACAAAGAACCTACGGCATCTCAAAAAGTTGGTGGAATCCGAACAAGCCCCCTCAAATGCTCCTCTTGCTGCTCCAATCATCTTGCTGCCATGGAGGAGGTTCAACAAGAGATGTCCAAGCAGCTGTCCTCATTGATCAAGCTTTATGGGGCATAAGTTTTCTTTCCTTTTGTTTTTGTTGGACATATTTCTATATTTTCATTTCTTTTTGTCTTTGGCCCTTATAGATAAACAAAAAGGGGGAGTAATTGGGTTTTTAAGTGTATACTCAACTGTCTAAGGGGAGTTGAGGTTTGTGTTTGTGTTTGTCTTTGTCTTTGGTCAAAGTTAGCTTTTTATTTTGGTTTAATGTTGTGCTTCTTAGGGGGAGTTTTTATGTTTGTTTCGCTAACTTTGTTTTGTAGGTGTTTGTTAATTAATAATATTTTGATTATCTAAAGTACCAAAGGGGGAGATTGTTAGGTCCTTTTTTGGCAATTTAGTTGTCAAAATATTTTTTAATTAATGTGTATTTTATTGAGCATTCAATTTGTTTTTATCAACTCTGGACCCTTTTTCCAGGGGGAGTTGTGGTTAGTACTTGTGAACATATTTTTTTAAAAAAAAGTTACCTTGTTTTTGGTTTCTTTGCGATATTCGATTGTGTTACTCAGGGGGAGTAGTTATTTGCTCTTGCTAACTTTATCTTGCAGGTACCTTATGTTAAAAATTATTTTGTTCATCTAAAGTGCTAAAGGGGGAGATTGTAAAGTCCTTTTTTGGCAAGTTAGTTGACAAAATAATTTTTACATTTATGGTAAGATTATTGAGCATTGATATTCGGATTCTTACCTTATAAATTCGTATTGTAGTTGCTCTTTTCCTTGTTTGGAAAGTTGCACTTTCAGCTGAACTTTTCTTTGTTGAAAACTTCTCAAAAGAGAAGGAATTCTCTTTTGGAAAGTTGTCTTTTTTAGGGAAACTTTGATTATTGCCTTTTCCTTATTGATTTCGATTGTATCTTGATACAATCAGAATATCTAATCTGTTTTTGGCAGGAATCAAGCATTGATAGAAGATCGGACCCGATTTTAGCAAGTTTCTCGATTCTGGTGTGATCTGCTGTGTCAGCATCCAATTCTGATGTAGCAGATCGTGTTTTCTTAGGAAAGTTTTTGTACAGCTGTAGATTCGAACTTGTGGTTGCCTCTTTGGTTTCTATGTTCTATAAATAGAGCCTAGAGAGCAACCATTCGAATCAGCTCTTCCATTATTCATTTTTTGCATTTATCCTTTTTGAGAGAAGAGTGTTTCTTTGTTTTGTGAGAGCCTAGATGTTCATCTAGGTTCTAGTTGTTCTATTTCTGTTCTTACTCTGTCCTAGAGGTTGTGAAGAACTACTTGACTGAACAAGAGATTGGTCTTCGGGAGAAGACTTGGTAAAGCCTTACTTCGGGAGGAAGTAAGCACTTGGTCTTCGGGAGAAGACTTGTTGAAGCCTTACTTTGGGAGGAAGTAAGCACTCACACTTCAAAGACGAAGGGAGTTCGGGCTTGAAGGTGTTTCAAGAAGTCAGATTCATAAAGTGGATTACAAAGGATTGCGGCAATACTTTAGAGGGAGTCTAAACTTGTTTAAGTCAATTGTCTTTGTAATTTTGATACTTTATTAATTGATTCCATTCTCTGGTTGTGGCCCCGTGGACTAGGAGTGTTCGTGAGAACACTGATACCACGTATAAATCTCTTGTGTCAAGTTATTTATTTTTCTGCAAATATTTTATATTCTGCCTATTCTGTTTTGCTGTAGCAGAATTACTTTCTGCTGCTGCAAACGCTTACAGTTTTTATATTTTCTTATATACAACTGACATTTGCAAAAACACGGTTTTTCATAAAAAGTGTTGGCTTGAGGAAATGTACACACATCTTTGATCATTTTGTTTCCCTCAGAAAATGCCTCACATGCCTCTCTCTCTCTTTTCTTCTCTCATAATTTCGAAATTCCTTGAGTGAATGAGTAGTGCCCACACACATCAAGTGGTACCTCAATCATAGTATGTAAGACTATGGAAATTCTGCATCAAAGAAGGAGAAAAGAAGATCCAGGTTCAGATCTTGGTGATGCTCTGCTACAGAAAGGAATCAAGGGCTAGAGATCTGAACGGAAGGAGTCATATTATTCCGCTGCACCCACTGTAAGGTTTTTTTAACTTTATATGTGTTTATTTTCATTGTTTTAGAATTCATATTAGGTTGTTAATCCAACATACATGATAGTAAATAGATCCTGGTAAAATAATTTCCAACACATGGTTAGTAGACCCAAAATCAACAATCCGAGTGGATTTGTCGTTCTCTAAAACACATTATTCAAAGACAAAAGCATTACCTTCGTTTGAATTTTTTAGAAGCCAGGGACATCGTTCTTCTTAATGTCCCTTTTCATTACAGAACATAGAAGATTATGTCTGATAATTGTACTTGAAGAAGCAGCTTTGCTAAAGCCTTCATGCTTAATCCTTTTCCTCATATTAAGATTTGCAAATCTAAGAGGTCCCATTGCAATCAGATTCCGTTCATGGGCTCGTAATTCTGCTTCGAGCTTGTCCATGTCGAAGGAGTTGAAATTGTTGAACATGTAAGAAACAACAAATTCATTATAATCCAGAGGAAGACTATTAAGAATGAATTGTACCCATTGTTCTCTTTATAAATCAATTCCTAGTAGATTTGCCTTTTGGAACTTCAGATTCATCATCAACAGGTGCGAGTTTATGCAACTACCAGGATGCATTTTCACACTATAGAGTTCTTTTGCTAAGATATTAACTAGGAGTGGATCGGGGTGAGGGTTATTCATATTGGCACTACAACACATCAATAAAACAGAAGTAAGGTTTTGGTTCATAATTCATACACATGTTCAGAAAATAACAAATAATCACATATGTTATAAAAATACTAAATCTAACATAGTTTATTTTCCAAGGTTTTTAACAAACTGATACAGTGTCCCGTTTAGGCAAGAGTCAAAGTATCATCCATTGAATAGAGTTGTCAATTCATCTAAAATGATAATCATTATAGCAACCTTTTATTTGATCAAGATTGGAATTCAGCGTTGTCCCGTTTAGGCGAGAGTCAATGCAATTCTATCTTATGAGCTTCCACCATTGTTTCATATTTTGTAAGTCAAATATAGTCGCCACCATTAGGGTGATCCATACCATATAAAACACTTATAAAGCTACTTATCTTTCGAGATTAAACGGTGCTAACTTGCTAATGAACGTTCCTCCATTAGGGAGGATTACTCACTAAAACAAAAGCTATGTAAAACCAACAATGGAGATCGAATGTCTCTTGATTAAAGCTCATTATTTTAAAATATGTATTTTATTTAATCATTTATTCCGTATTATAATAATGAAAAATTACAAATTAAAGTTGGTTTTGAAAAAAAATTATATTAAAAATATCCAACTTTAATTAAATTTCAATTATTATTTAAATTCGAAAAATAAATTCAAAATTTAAAATAGAATAAATTTGAAAAAATATCTTGTTTAAGTTGTTTAGAAGAATCTAAAAAATCAACTTAAATATCTTTCAAATTAGATTTAATTAAATGTAAAATTAAGTTGTAACCACTTAATTTAAAAATATTCCATTTTAAGTTAATATTTGAAAAAATATCAACTTAAAAAATATCTAAAGACTCTTAATAACAAATTCCTAAAATTCCTCAACTTAATTTTGAAATTTGAAATTCAAAAGATATTCAAATTTAAGTTGATTAGTTAGAGATAACTAATTTTCAACTTAAATAGGAATATTTAATGAAAAATTTAAATTAAGTTTCAGAAAGAATCTAGTTGGTTATAATTCTATATTTAATTAAATACAAGAAAATACATATAGTTTAGCTTAGAATATAATTCTTTAAACTATGGTTTTCTTAAATTAACTTCAATCAATTTTATTAGGTTAAACTAATTTAATTAACCTAGTACAGTTATCCAAATCAGGCAAATGGGCCTTCACAATTGGGGTAGTTCATGTGAGGGGGAGCTGGGTTCAGTATGTCGTACCCACTTCTATTGGCCCCCAGCTCTCACACAAGGCCCAAAAGAGAGGAATTTAACCTTAAAATGAACAACTGTTATTAATTGAATAGGCCCAAAAACAAAATGGGCCTAAATAAAATCTATCAAAAACTATGATATTTTATTTAGCAACAACAACCTATATGCATCTATAACAAAATTAAACATATAGGCTCACACAGGCACATATTTGGATGGATCCTATCATGTTGCTAGGTCATACACAGATGAAAGAAGATTGTAAAATTTACCTGTTACAAATTATTTACTTGACCAATTGAACCATGGGTTAAAATCAGATCATTGGATCTGTCAACAAGCTAACCATGGCAATTTAAATCAAGCAATAATAGGTTTTATAAAACTTACATACAAGCTAAAACACATACTCCTGCAACAAGATGAATTGGATAGTTGGATGTAGGATTTATTTAATTTTAGATAATTATTTTCGAAAATATTTAAATATAAAAAAATATTTCGGGTTTTAAGAATAAAATAATAAAAAAAAATTAAACCTATAATTTTTGAAAAAATAGGTTTTAACTAACCTAAATATCATTTTAAAAATAATTGCTAACTACCTTTTAAATTTTTAAAGTTATTTTAGAAATTAAATATAAAATAAAAAATATATTTTTCAGATTTTATAATTTAATTTAAATAAAATAACAAAATTTAAAAGCTAGCAAAATATCTTACTTCTATTTAAAATTACATGATTATAGATCTTATTTTAAATTTAAATAAGGTCAAATAATTTAAAAAAAAATATTAAATATCTGACCTTTAAATTTAAAAAATAAGATAAAATAATCAAATTTAAAAAAAAAAAAGATATAAAATCAAGCAAAAAGATAGATTTTTACTTGTTTTCAAATTCAAATTACACTAATATCTAAAATTAAATTTTAAAAATTTCAAATTAATTTATTTCTGATATTAGATTTGAAAATTGAAAAGTAAAAATCAAAATACAAAACTACACAAAAAATCGGAAGTTAATTCCATGAAATAGCATGAAAAATCGAAGAAAAACGAAAAAAATTGCGAGCTGTACGGACAGTATGCTGTGCATACTGCCCGCGCGTGCATGGGAAGGTGCTTGACCGAGACACCTCGGCACAGGAGGCTGCATGCAGCCTCTCCGCGTGTGCGAGGCTCAGTTTCAGACAAAATTTTGTCTGTGCGCGTGCTGTCCGAGGGATGCCCCTCATCCGCGCGCGTGGGTAGTTGCACCACCCCTGATATTTTTCGAAACTTCAAAAAATCATAACTAATTCAAATTAAATCGAAATTGAGTTCTGTAAAAAAGTAAATTATTTAATGTTTTCCATACTATCCAATAAAAATAATTCCAGAAACAGATATTCAATTATTTTTTACGAAAATTCACAAACATCAATCAATCATCATACAACACACAAAACAACATGATACCATCCAAAACACAAACAAATCGTTTTAAGTCCAAATTTCTTGCAAGCAAATCAATTACCATGGCTCTGATACCAGTTGTTGGAAATTATTTTACCAGGATCTTAGATCTACTCACAAGTATGTTGATTAACACCCTAAATATGAACTTCTAAAACGATTATAAAATAAACACATATAAAGTATGAGAAACCTTACATTGGGTGCAGCGGAATAAAATATCTCCTTTCGTTCAGATCTCTAACCCTTGTATCCTTTCTGTCGCAGAGTATTATCAAGATCTGAACCTGGATCTCTTTCTCTCCTTTCTTTAGTGCTGAAACTCCTTCTTGTTGAATATATTTCTTCACGATCTTCCTCACTATGATTGAGGTATTACTTGCTGTGTGTGGGCACTACTCTAACACTAAGAGGTTCAAAATTATTCAAGGAAGAAGAAGAGTATGAAGGTGGCGGCTAGGGTTTAGAAAGAGAAGGCTCAGGTTTTTCTCTGAAGGAAACTAGAAGTAAAAGTGTATATTTCCTGAAGCCTTCAATATCTATTGATAGCATTCCACATAGGGTTAGGTTTGAATTATTTGACATTAAAATAATGAAAATATCAGATGATAAAGCCTATAAAAGTGGCCGGCCATGGCTATGTGGATTTGGGCCTCACTTTTTGTAATTTTGCAGTTTTATCATTTCCGCATCTCATTTTCTCAAAAACGCAAATTTTCAAATTCAACTATTTAAATGGCAATTCTAACTATTTAATAATTATTAAATAATATTGTCATTTATCATATTTATTAATTGAACCATACAAAGTATCATAATTAACAAATATGCCCTAAAAACTCTTTCTTTACAATTTCGCCCTTACTTAGTGAAAAATTTACAAATAGATATAGTCTAATTTGAGAATTATTATTGATTAATCAAAACCAATTAAATGAGTCTTACAAGTAATATTGTCTCAACTAGTGGGGGGACTATGGGTCTATATAACCGAGCTTCTAATAAGCAGATCATGAATTTATAACCTAAATTCACTGACTTATTAATTCTTCGTTGAATCCACGCATAGAACTTAGAATTGCACTCTCAGTATATATAGAACGCTCTATATGTTCCACCATATAGACACGTCATTAGTTATCCATTGTTATAATCCTAATTTGATCAAAGATCCTCTATATGAATGATCTACACAGTAAAGGGATTAGATTACCGTAACACCCTACAACGTATTTTATCCTTAAAACACTTAACCCCGTATAAATGATATTTCAGCTATGTGAAATGAGTACTCCACCATTTATTTTCATTTGGTCAATCTCGAAGGAGATCATCCTTTACTTTTTATTTGCCAGATAGAAGCTATAGATTCCATATTTATGTTAGCGCTCCCACTCAATTGCACTACCGTGTTCCTAAAATGTACGTATCACCCTGATCCAAAAGTAGGCTTAACTAACAAATCAAAGAACACGAATAACACTCTTGAGATTGAGCCTAATCATATCAGGATTTAGATCATTTGATCTAGAATCAACTAGGTGATATTGACTTGAATAGATATTACAATAAGTTTGATAAATCTATGTCAAAGTTCAATATCGGTCCCTTCCGATGCATACTCCATGCACCCAACCTGAGATTTACTTTAACCAATGCTCTGGAAAGAACATAACATTTCTCCAAATGCAAGTAAACTCTGTTGTAGATTATCATATTAGTAAAACCCTGTGTTTGATAAATCTAGGAATCTTTATTCACATAGTCATGTTTACTTTCCAATGTGTTGACAACACAATAAACAGGATCAAGTATGTAAAAAGGGTTTCAGATGAATTTATAAATCAAATAGACAAGCAATTGATAAGATGAACCAAAACATACACAAATGAATGAAAAATACTTCTGTTTCTTTATTGATGTTGAATAAAATGGATTACATTGAAATGGAGTTTTATTTAGGGCATAAAACCCAACAGCTTATTCGGGGTATAATCAAATCAAAATGCATCCACCAGACCAAGAACATACAAGTTTTCGAACAGATATGGGTTTGTATTGCTATAAGGTCATGTCATTTGGTCTCAAAAACGCTGGAGCTACATACCAAAGATTGGTAAATAAGATGTTTAAAGACCAGATCCTATGAAACATGGAACTGTACGTGGATGACATACTCGTCAAATCCAAGAAGGCTGGGGGGCACATAGATGACCTGGACGAATGCTTCAAAGTCCTTAGGAAGTATAACATGAAACTCAATCCCTTAAATTTGTAACACCCTGGAATTTAGAAATGGATTAGCAAAACCCTAACTAGATAATTATGTATAATTGAGGAATTATATTATTATATAATTTAATATATGTGAATTAATATGAATTTTAATATATTAAGACCCCGTTGGTGAGCCAGGGGCATTTTGGTAATTATGACCCGAGAAGGGTAAAATGATGAAATTAATTTAATTACGTGCTTAATGGAACTATATTATTATATAGTATGCATGTCTTGTCTTTTCAGGTGTGTTCTAACAGGTTGGCGCGGTATAGTCACAATCGGGAATTTCGGGCCGAACTGGGTTTTATGCATGGAATGACAAAATTACCCTTGTGTGGGTGAGTATGTGTGTATTTAAGCCCTGGGAGAAAAATTGTAACGTCCCCGCTTCAAGCCTCCATTGGGTCCTTACACCCACGAAATGAATGGCTCTTATACACGAGTACGTCACTCTGACTGCTTCCTGGATTGATGACTGACCCTACAGACCAACACGAGTGTTTTCAGCGTACTTTGTCCTCACTCACACGCATCCTGGGAAAACTTCCCAGGAGGTCACCCCTCCTTGAAATTGCTCCAGGCCAAGCACGCTTAACTGTGGAGTTCTTTCGAGATGGGCTACCGAAAAACAAGATGCACCTTGTTGATATAGGTAGTACCAATCAATCCATTTAAGCTCTCTTCAATTGTGTAGTCCCATACCTACACAGTCTCAGAATCATCCCACATGACCTTCCCTAGGCGGTGTGGGATTGTACAGCTTACCCGGTATTTCCCCTAACGGATCACGGGACTACTGACTGTCACAATCACCCCCCCTTACGGGGTCCGACGTCCTCGTCGACCACACATTTGTAACGTCCCCGCTTCAAGCCTCCATTGGGCCCTTACACCCACGAAATGAATGGCTCTTATACACGAGTACATCACTCTGGCTGCTTCATGGACTGATGACTGACCCTACAAACCAACACGAGTGTTTCCAGCGTGCTTTGTCCTCACTCACACGCATCCTGGGAAAACTTCCCAGGAGGTCACCCATCCTAAAATTGCTCCAGGTCAAGCACGCTTAACTGTGGAGTTCTTTCGTGATGGGCTACCGAAAAACAAGATGCACCTTGTTGACATAGGTAGTACCAATCAATCCATTTAATCTCTCTTCAACTGTGCAGTCCCATACCTACACAGTCTCAGAATCATTCTACTTGACCTTCCCCAGGCGATGTGGGATTGCACAGCTTACCCGGTATTTCCCCTTACGGATCACGGGACTACTGACTGTCACAATCACCCCCCCTTACGGGGTCCGACGTCCTCGTCGACCACACTTCCGGCTGGGTCAAGGCTCGAATACCATTTGTAACGTCCCCAGGCAGTGTGGGATTGCACAGCTTACCCGGTATTTCCCCTAACGGATCACGTGACTACTGACTGTCACAATCACTGTTAGGCTATTTTTAGCCTATGTTTTGGATCCAATTTATGTGCATTTTTAGCTGTGTTGGGACGGAATTACGCCTGTTTTCTATGTTTTCAGGTTCTTTGGAGTAAAAGAGGTCTCGGGTGCAGAAATTCATTAAAAGACGTGCTGAGCCGAAGAAAAACTTAATTTTTGAGTTTTTGCATATCTGGCCGCGGCGATGAAGAGGCTCGCCGCGGCGAGTTACGAGATACAGAGAGAGCCTAAATTTGGCAAATTCTTGCCGCGGCGAGAGGAAGCTTGGCCGCGGCGAGATCCCGTACGGACCAGGGGCATTTTCATCCATCGAACCCTAAATTTCAATTATAAATAGAAAACTGCGATTGAAAGTCAGGGAGAGCGATTTGGAACCCTAAAACACAGCTGAGAGCGGCAGGAAGAGCATAGAGATTCAAGTGAAGATCCAGAATTCATCCACCAACAGTTCTTTTCTTTATTCCTCTTTAATTTATTTATGTTGAATATTGTCATAGGAATGGTTATGGATTTGTTTCTGAACTAAATTTCCCATTTAGGGAGGATGATGATTGTTGTTTAATGTTTTGCCTAGTTAATGTTTAATTACCATTCCTCAATTCTTGTTGTGAAATTATCTTAATTTGTGTTTAATTTCATGTTTAAGATTGATCACCTTGTGCATGCTCTATGATCTCAATTCGAAATCTGAAAAGTGAGAATTGAGAATGCTAGAATTAAGATAATCAATGTTCTATGTGAAACGAAAGTATTTGCATGACTTATGTGACGAGTAGATTATTACTTAATGCTGATTTCATGTTAGTTTAATTAAGGAATTAATTAGATAATATGTGATTTAGAATCTAGAAGATCTGAAAGGAGCTAGGTTATTTCATAATCTGTCATTCACTCCAAGAATAGGATAGTAATTAAGCATTAACGATTTGGGTAAACAACAACAGGATTCTCCTCCCTATTGTCTCATCTTGCTCAACTTTCAATTGTGTTATTAAGTTTTCTGAATTTCTTTCATATTTTACTGTTTTTAAATCATAATTGCTTTCGATTTGCCGAATAGAATCATAAGTATAATTTAGTGGTACTTAATCCAATTCCCTGTGGGATCGACCTCACCTGTGTGAGATTTACTACTTGATTGCGTATACTTGCGTAGCGTTTATAGAATATAGCAACAAGTTTTTGGCGCCGTTGCCGGGTTTTATAGAAGATTTATCAAAGATTTTTCCAAAGTGGCCAAACCGCTATCCAAGCTTCTTGCTAGTGGAGTACCTTTTGAATTTGGGAAAGATTGTCTTGAAGCATTCCAAATTCTCAAGGAGAAGTTAATCTCAGCACCGATTGTGACTACACCAAACTGGGAATTACCTTTTGAAATCATGTGCGATGCAAGTGATTATGCTATTGGAGCAGTCTTGGGACAACGGGTTGACAAGGTATTCAGAACCATTTATTATGCAAGCAAAACCTTGAATGATGCCCAACTAAACTACGCTACTACAGAAAAAGAGATGCTGGCCATAGTGTTTGCATGTGACAAATTTCGACCCTACTTAATTGGTAATAAAGTGATAGTGTATACAGATCATTCAGCAATCAAATACTTGATGACTAAGAAGGATGCCAAACCACGACTGATTCGATGGGTTCTTCTTTTGCAAGAATTTGATCTAGACATAAAAGACAAGAAGGGTACTGAGAACTTGGTGGCAGATCACTTGTCAAGACTAGAACTGGAAGAAAGTCAGAATACGAAAGAGGTACAAATAAATGAACAATTTCCCGATGAACAACTCTTTAGTGTGAGGGAAAGTCTGATGGTACCATGGTATGCTGATTATCTTAACTTCTTGGCTGCCAATATCACTCCTCCTGAGCTATCTCGACAACAACTAAAGAAGTTCTTTTCTGAGGTGAAACATTACTATTGGGAAGAGCCAATCCTCTACAAGCACTGTGCAGATCAGATAATAAGAAGGTGTGTGCCTGAAGAGGAGATGTACTCTATTCTTAATCACTGTCATGCTTTACCATGTGGGGGACACTTCAGTGGAACTAGAACAAATTGCCAAGGTGTTGCAAAGTGGATTCTTTTGGCCAACACTTTTCAAAGACGCTAGTACTTTTGTGAAGGCATGTGATCGTTGTCAGCGTACAGGAAACATCTCAAGGAGAAACGAAATGCCTTTGACAGGAATCTTGGAAGTAGAGTTGTTTGATGTATGGGGGATAGACTTTATGGGTCCTTTTCCTTCATCGTTTAGCAATCTATACATTTTACTAGCTGTGGATTACGTATCAAAATGGGTAGAAGCTGCAGCAACACCAACTAATGATGGAAAAACAGTTCTTCGGTTCCTTCAGAAGAATATATTCACACGGTTTGGTACTCCCCGAGCGATCATAAGCGATGAAGGGAGTCATTTCTGCAACAAACAGTTCGAAGCACTCCTTTCAAAGTATGGTGTTCGTCATCGAACTGCCCTCCCCTATCATCCGCAAAGTAATGGCCAAGCTGAGATTTCTAACCGGGAAATAAAGATGATTCTGGAGAAAACGGTGCAAAGATCAAGGAAAGATTGGTCAAGAAAGTTGGATGACGCATTGTGGGCTTATAGAACAGCGTTCAAGACGCCAATCGGGATGTCACCATATCGGTTGGTGTTTGGAAAGGCTTGTCATCTACCGGTGGAGCTAGAACACAAGGCGTATTGGGCAATGAAAACTTTGAACATGGATTTAAAAGCCGCCGGCGTAAAAGACTACTACAGTTGGATGAGTTGGAAGAATTTCGAAATGAAGCTTATGAAAACGCCAAGATTTACAAGGAAAGAACTAAGAGATGGCATGACAGAAATCTAGTCAGAAAGGAGTTTCAACCTGGTCAACAAGTTCTACTCTTTAACTCAAGACTAAAGTTGTTTCCTGGTAAATTAAAATCAAGGTGGTCAGGGCCATTTACAGTGGTCAAGGTGTTTCCCTACGGAGCAGTGGAACTAAAAGGTGAAAGTCCTAATACTTTCAAAGTGAATGGACAGCGATTAAAGCTCTACTTGGGAGGTCAATTTGATCAAACCAAGTCCGCCATGATTCTGGCGCCACTTTGAAGATCTCGATCAACGTCTAGCTAAGGACGATAAAGTTAGCGCTAATTGGGAGGCAACCCAGGTGTTCTTTTGATTTAGTTGAACTCTTTTTAAGTTTACTGTTATTTTTCTTGATGATCATTCTGTTTCGTTACTGAAAAAAAAAAAAAAAAAAAAAAAAAAAAAATTTTGATCAGTGGCCGCGGCCATGGGATGTCTGGCCGCGGCCAGAATGTCCTTACAGAAAGTCCTTGTTTTTGGCGATTTCTAGCCGCGGCGAGGGTATACACCGCCGCGGCCAGAATGGACTTACAGAATGGGGCTTATTTTCACGGATTCTCGCCGCGGCGAGGCTACAGGTCGCCGCGGCGAGATTGGTCAGTTTTTCCTTTTTAAATCCCAAATCCCTAACATTTCAAATCAAACCCCACATTCAAACCCTCTCTTCTCCACGCCGAAAACAACCCTTTTCACCATTTTTTCTTCATCTAATCCCATTCAAACTCCTTTTCATCAAATCTAACCATAAACTTTCATCAACAATCATCCTAAACCCTTATTTCTCTCATTAAACACTATTTCCCACTCAAAATCAACCCCAAATCCCTAAAACCTCACCCAAAATATTAAAAAAACCTTATTCATCCTTTTCTTTCTCAAAAGCTTCAAGATGTCAACAATGGAGGATGATTAAAGGAACATTGTCATTGAGGTATTAATTCTAAGACTTCCACTCCAATTTTTATTGAAGAATTTGTGAATTTGTTGGATAGTTTTGGATTATTTGGTGGATATTTGGGATTTTTGCTATATACATTGTTAAAATTGATTGTGTGAATAGAATTGGGTTAGATTGAAGGGGATTTAAATCCCGGGAAGTCAATTTTTAAGGGGAAGTGCTGTCAAAATTTTGAAAAATCTTGAAAGTTAGAAAAATTTGATGCTATGGGTCCAAAGAGGTCAAGGGTTAATGAAGAGGGAGCTTCATCATCCAACCCATCTAGGGGACGCGCTAATCTTGATAGAGTTAGGTTTACCAACATGGAGGCTCAAGAGCGGTTTTTGAAATTGAAAGATAGGGCATTCATTGAAGATAGAGGGATAGACATTGTCAACCTAAGCCAAACTGCCAACATTCCCCCTGCTTTTGCATCTATTAGGGATCAAATCCTACAGAGGCAGTGGACTAAGTTCGTAGATGTCACTGAGCGTGGTAATCAAACTCTAGCTTTGGAATTTTTAGCCAACTGGCCTGAAAGAGACGAGGGCAAAGTTAGAGTTAGGGGGGTTAGAGTGCCTGCTACCACAGCCGCTATTCATGCCCTTTATGACCTACAAACTTTCACTAATGAAGAACAACCCTTGAAACGACAATTTTATGAGAGAAGTACGAATTATGTGGATATTGCTGAGACTCTAGGGTATCCTGGCCTTAGGTTCCATGAGCTTAATGGAGAACCATACCAATTGTACCGATGTGAACTCAACCCAGTGGCCAAGGCTTGGCTTTACTTTGTGAGTGCAAGGATGCTCCCCAACAAGCATTTTTCTGATGCTCAAATGGACAGACTTAAATGGGTTTACGGCATTATGAAAGGGTATAATTTGAATGTGGGGGATATTGTTCGAACGACCTTTGACATTATGGTTGAGGGATCTTCCGGTGGAGGACTGGGGTTGGCTGGAATAATCACTGACCTATGTGAGAAACATGGAGTACCACAGTACTCATATGATACAAAGGCACCGCCCCAGCGCCCTATTAACTTGGCGACTGTTCTTCGTTTCAAACCTCCTCATCCTCATGGTCAACCGCCAGTTCAAAGAGGTCCTCCGGCAAGAGAAGAAGAGGAACATGAGGACATCGAACCACCGCGTCTTGTCGGGCCTCTTGACCCTGCCATGCAGTACACTCACAATCAGCTGAATTATCTGATTCAGCAGAACATGCATATGCAAAATTACATGGCCCAGAGGAGTATCTTCGATGAGCAGCAGGTGGCTCAATTGAACACACTTGTCACGAGGATGAATATCGGTGTGGATGATCCAAACTATTTTCCCATGCCACCCCGTTTCAACCCTTATGACCAGCCACCGCCGCCAAACCCCTTCTAAGGGGCTCAGGTAAGTTTCTCTCACCCTGGTTTATTTTCACACATTGGGGACAATGTGCATTTTAGTTTGGGGGGGGGACTTAATTTATTTTTTTTCGCGTTTATTTGTTTTAGTTTTTTTTTAGTCTTGCGTGATAGCTAAATTGAAAGATGGATTGAATTGTTGTTATTTACTTGTGCAATGGATTGAAACATAACTGTGTGCTTGACTTGCAACTGTTTGAATTAAATTGGATGTGTGCTAGGAAGTGATTCATGTAGATTTAAAACATTGGCTATTCTCACATATCACTTTTGTTCTATTTGGATTGTGGAATGACTGATTGAACATGGAATAGAATTTGTTTGACATACTCTCTTGAAGCGGAATCCTTGATGATTTTTGTTTGGAAAGTGATTTAGGCAAGTTTTCTTTGGAACGATTGAGCCTTTCAAGCCTACCTAAAAAAGTTTTATCCTTAGTATACCCAAAGTTGAGCTTTAGCCTGTTTTAAAAATTTTTTCACCACTTCACGGAGCTGAATTCGTTATTCTAAACTCTTTTCACCCTGAACATATTTTATTATGCCATGAGCCTTGAAGCAAGTTTGGGGGGGAATAAGTGCTGTAAGTGAAAAAATATAAAGTGTAGGAATGAGAGATTGAAAAAAATAATAAGAATATTGTGTGTTGTGCCTATTAAAAAAAAAAAAGAAAAAATGTGTCTTCTTGAAGAAAAAAAGTTAAGAAAATTATGAGGTACACACACAAGAAAAATTGCAATCTCTTATTTCTGTTTTTGGGATATATGGAAAGAAAGCAAAATAAATGTCTAGGCTTGCTTGGTTAATAGTGCTTATGGTATAGTATAGCCTAAATGACTTCTCACCTACCCATGTACCTAAGCCATGTGATTTTAACCGAAAAAGACCTATTGATTCCAGATAGAAATTTGTCAACATTAGTGGAGAGAGGTATGTCATTCAAACTTATTGATCATGTGTTAGTGGGATGTTGGAAAGTTAGAACAGTTGTGATGTTGATGGAAATTGCGATGCTTTATGTTTGTATGAATTACTTACTTGTAAATTGCACATTCAACTTAGTTCTTAGAGTTGGCAAGTTGAAATTCTGGTTATTGATGGATTGAAGTTGTGCAGGTGGTGGTAACAATTTAATTGTTGGAAAGTTCAGCTATCATTGTCAGTTTTTTCTTAGTTTAGTCTTAGTTTACTCGGGGACGAGTAAAGAGTCAGTTTGGGGGAGTTTGTTAGGCTATTTTTAGCCTATGTTTTGGATCCAATTTATGTGCATTTTTAGCTGTGTTGGGACGGAATTACGCTTGTTTTCTATGTTTTCAGGTTCTTTGGAGTAAAAGAGGTCTCGGGTGCAGAAATTCATTAAAAGACGTGCTGAGCCGAAGAAAAACTTAATTTTTGAGTTTTTGCATATCTGGCCGCGGCGATGAAGAGGCTCGCCGCGGCGAGTTACGAGATACAGAGAGAGCCTAAATTTGGCAAATTCTCGCCGCGGCGAGAGGAAGCTTGGCCGCGGCGAGATCCCGTACGGACCAGGGGCATTTTCGTCCATCGAACCCTAAATTTCAATTATAAATAGAAAACTGGGATTGAAAGTCAGGGAGAGCGATTTGGAACCCTAAAACACAGCTGAGAGCGGCAGGAAGAGCATAGAGATTCAAGTGAAGATCCAAAATTCATCCACCAACAGTTCTTTTCTTTATTCCTCTTTAATTTATTTATGTTGAATATTGTCATAGGAATGGTTATGGATTTGTTTCTGAACTAAATTTCCCATTTAGGGAGGATGATGATTGTTGTTTAATGTTTTGCCTAGTTAATGTTTAATTACCATTCCTCAATTCTTGTTTGTGAAATTATCTTAATTTGTGTTTAATTTCATGTTTAAGATTGATCACCTTGTGCATGCTCTATGATCTCAATTCGAAATCTGAAAAGTGAGAATTGAGAATGCTAGAATTAAGATAATCAATGTTCTATGTGAAACGAAAGTATTTGCATGACTTATGTGACGAGTAGATTATTACTTAATGCTGATTTCATGTTAGTTTAATTAAGGAATTAATTAGATAATATGTGATTTAGAATCTAGAAGATCTGAAAGGAGCTAGGTTATTTCATAATATGTCATTCACTCCAAGAATAGGATAGTAATTAAGCATTAACGATTTGGGTAAACAACAACAGGATTCTCCTCCCTATTGTCTCATCTTGCTCAACTTTCAATTGTGTTATTAAGTTTTCTGAATTTCTTTCATATTTTACTGTTTTTAAATCATAATTGCTTTCGATTTGCCGAATAGAATCATAAGTATAATTTAGTGGTACTTAATCCAATTCCCTGTGGGATCGACCTCACCTGTGTGAGATTTACTACTTGATTGCGTATACTTGCGTAGCGTTTATAGAATATAGCAACAATCACCCAGTAGTCCCGTGATCCGTAAGGGGAAATACCAGGTAAGCTGTGCAATCCCACATCGCCTGGGGAAGGTCAAGTGGGATGATTCTGAGACTGTGTAGGTATGGGACTGCACAGTTGAAGAGAGATTAAATGGATTGATTGGTACTACCTATGTCAACAAGGTGCATCTTGTTTTTCGGTAGCCCATCACGAAAGAACTCTACAGTTAAGCGTGCTTGACCTGGAGCAATTTAAGGATGGGTGACCTCCTGGGAAGTTTTCCCAAGATGCGTGTGAGTGAGGACAAAGCACGCTGGAAACACTCGTGTTGGTCTGTAGGGTCAGTCATTAGTCCATGAAGCAGCCAGAGTGATGTACTCGTGTATAAGAGCCATTCATTCCGTGGGTGTAAGGGCCCAATGGAGGCTTGAAGTGGGGACGTTATAAATGGTATCAGAGCCTTGACCCAGCCGGAAGTGTGGTCGACGAGGACGTCGGACCCCGTAAGGGGGGTGATTATGACAGTCAGTAGTCCCGTGATCCGTTAGGGGAAATACCGGGTAAGCTGTGCAATCCCACACCGCCTGGGGAAGGTCAAGTGGGATGATTCTGAGACTGTGTAGGTATGGGACTACACAGTTGAAGAGAGCTTAAATGGATTGATTGGTACTACCTATATCAACAAGGTGCATCTTGTTTTTCGGTAGCCCATCTCGAAAGAACTCCACAATTAAGTGTGCTTGGCCTGGAGCAATTTCAAGGATGGGTGACCTCCTGGGAAGTTTTCCCAGGATGCGTGTGAGTGAGGACAAAGTACGCTGAAAACACTCGTGTTGGTCTGTAGGGTCAGTCATCAATCCAGGAAGCAGTCAGAGTGACGTACTCGTGTATAAGAGCCATTCATTCCGTGGGTGTAAGGACCCAATGGAGGCTTGAAGCGGGGACGTTACAAAAATGGTCATTTGACCATATTTGATTTACATTGAATTAAATTGATTTTGAGGGAAATAGATGGATTTTTCTGGTTACTCTCTCTCTCTCTCTCTCTCTCTCTCTCTCTCTCTCTCTCTCTCTCTCTCTCTCTCTCTCTCTCTCTCTCTCTCTCTCTCTCTCTCTCTCTCTCTCTCTCTCTCTCTCTCTCTCTCTCTCTCTCTCTCTCTCTCTCTCTCTCTCTCTCTCTCTCTCTCTCTCTCTCTCTCTCTCTCTCTCTCTCTCTCTCTCTCTCTCTCTCTCTCTCTCTCTCTCTCTCTCTCTCTCTCTCTCTCTCTCTCTCTCTCTCTCTCTCTCTCTCTCTCTCTCTCTCTCTCTCTCTCTCTCTCTCTCTCTCTCTCTCTCTCTCTCTTGCTTGAATCAAGCTTAAGTGTTGTGAAGTTTTGTTTGGAGGCTTGAAACTAGAGTGTCAAGGAATTGAGGTAGTTTTTTTAGATTTTTAATTGAATTCTCTTGCTGAATTTTATGTTGGAAAAAGCTTTGAAAAGTGGTTTGATCTTATAATTGCATGTTTGTGTTCTTGAGTTAATTTGAGCATGTTATTGTATAAATCTTTGTTTGTATGATGCTTAGTATTTTAATTAAGCTTTAGCTGAGTTTTTGGAGGTGTTTTTAAGGTTGTTGCTGCTGAAAATTATTTGAATTGAGTGAGTTAAGCTCAAGCTCTTGAGCTTGATGATTGCTTAGTTAAAACTTGGTTTCTTTGTGATATTTATGCAATCTGAAATGCTGAGTTACTGCTGGAATTGGTGTTGGATGTATGAGTTTTAATTCCTTGTTGATTGTTAGCATCAATATTTGGTAATTTGTATGTTTGGTTGAGTTTTGGGATGAAATGATTGGATTTTTGTTGCTGAAAAATCGTGTTGAGCTGCTGGTTTTTTGGGTTCTGCACCCAGATGTCGCGGCATGCTCTGGAGCATTCTGCGGCCCGCTCCTCTGAGTGGACGTGGTAATTGGTCAGAGGTGTCGCGGCATGGTTTGGGCATGCCGCGGCCCGCCCTCGTGTTTTTGGGCAATTTCGAGTTGATTTTCAAAAATTCGTAACTTTTGATTCCGAACTCCGATTTGGGAGTTCTTTATATCGTTGGAAAGCTCGTTCCGAGCTCTGTATGATTATCTGAAATTTAAATGCCATGATTGAATTTTATGAGTATGGAACCAGGGGTTAACCCTAAGTATGAAAATCTCGGATTTGTGTGACTAGGATTACCGACACCTGATCAGGAGCACCCGGGGATTCGGAATCTCTTTCCATTGCTGGACAGCAGGTAAGACAGTGATTAGCACGTAGGGTATGCGCAGTGGCGCTTATATTGAGAGTGATATGCATGAATGTTTAGTGACCGGGATTAGGGTTATTACCCTAATAGGAACGGTCTAATAGGCTAGGGTTATTACCCTAGTGATATATGTGTATAAATGCCATGCCATGTTAATTGAAATGAGATTGAGGGATTATGCACTCAAGGTATAATCAGGTTGGACTCGGTAACCATAACAGAGATGAACCAATTCTAAGGCCTTAATGTATTTAGACGTGTGAGAACAACACGTGGGTCTACGTCATGTAGATTAAATGAGCGCAACGCATAGGTCTATGCCACGTAGACATAAATGGGCATGTTGGTATAATAAGCAAGTCTGTGTTATACAGACATATGTGAATGCCATATCTATTAAATAGTATGATGAGCATATTATATTTGTTATGATTGATATTGTCTTGTTGGGCTTGGCTCACGGGTGCTCTACTGCTCAGAACCCGGGACGACTTTTCACTATAACTCAGGCTGACGCTGATGCTAGTCCGTCAGTTGTCTATTAATGGTTATTCATACACTGTGTTATTTGATTCGGGAGCTACTCATTCATATGTATCAAGTAGAGTGATAGAAAGTTTACATAAGACATGTGATATTAATGCTTCGGGGTTTGGAACCCTGTTACCCTCGGGAGACCTGGTAGTGTCCACAAGGTGGATTCAGTCCTTGTCTTTTTGGATTGACGGTTATGAGTTGACCGCCAATCTAATTGAGTTACAATTATCTGCTTTTGACATAATCCAGGGAATGGATTTTTTGTCTAAGTATGGAGCGATGATTGACTGTAAACGGAAGATGGTAGTGTTTGAGCCCAATAGTGCTAACCCAGCGGTGTTAGTGGGTAAAGTTCAGGGGGCACGCATACCGATAATATCACTGTTGAAAGCTAAGGACCTGATGGGTAGAGGTTGTCTGGGGTTCATAGTCACTACATTAGATACCAGCCAACATGTGACATCAGGGCCTGAAAATACGAGATTGGTAAGCGAGTTCCTTGATGTCTTTCCAAAAGATTTGCCGGGATTGCCACCTGTCCGGGAAATTGAATTTGTTATTGAATTGGCTCCGGGAGTGGATCCAGTATCTAAGGCACCATACCGAATGGCTCCAGTTGAGTTGAAGGAATTGAAGATACAATTGCAAGAATTATTGAATCTGGGATTTATTAGACCGAGCTACTCACCTTGGGGTGCTCCGGTTTTGTTTGTGAAGAAGAAGGACGAAACCCTGTGTATGTGTATTGATTACCGGGAGTTAAATAAGCTTACCATTAAGAACAAGTACCCTTTGCCTCGAATTGATGATCTGTTTGATCAACTGAAGGGGAAGACGGTCTTTTCCAAGATCGATCTTCGCTCAGGCTATCATTAGCTGAGAATTCGAGAGGAAGATATCCCGAAAACTGCGTTCCGTACTCGGTATGGACACTATGAATTTCTGGTGATGTCTTTTGGACTCACTAATGCCCCGGTGGCATTCATGGATTTGATGAATCGGATGTTTAAAGACTATCTGGATAGGTTTGTGATTGTATTTATTGATGACATTTTGGTGTACTCTGAGACAGAAGAAGAGCATGAGTTGCATCTCAGAGCAGTTTTGCAAAGGTTACGGGATCACAAGCTCTATGCTAAATTCAAAAAGTATGAATTCTGGTTATCTCGTGTCTCATTTTTGGGGCACATAGTGGATAAAGATGGAATCATGGTGGATCCGGCCAAAATTGAAGCTGTTCGGGATTGGCCAGCACCGAAATCGGCTACAGAGGTCAGAAGTTTTCTGAGTTTGGCTGGTTATTCGTCGGTTTGTTGAGGGTTTTTCAAAGATTGTTGTACCCTTAACGGAGCTGACCCGAAAGAACCAGAAGTTTGTTTGGACTGATCGGTGTGAGAAAAGTTTCCTGGAGTTAAAGCAACGCTTGATTACCGCTTCTGTACTAACTCTTCCTTCAGATAAGGAAAAGTTTGTGGTTTATTGTGATGCCTCGAGACAGGGTCTCGGCTGTGTGCTTATCCAGGCTGGGAGGGTAATAGCTCATGCTTCTCGGTAGTGAAAGGAGTACGAGCAGAGGTACCCTACTCACGATCTAGAACTCGCAGCAGTGGTATTTGCGCTAAAGATTTGGCGGCATTACCTTTATGGCGAGAAATGTGAGATATACACTGATCATAAGAGTCTGAAATACTTCTTTACCCAGAAGGACTTAAATATGAGACAGAGGCGTTGGTTAGAGTTGGTGAAGGATTATGATTGTGAAATCCTTTATCACCCTGGTAAGGCCAACGTGGTTGCTGACGCCTTGAGTAGAAAAGGCCAGAGTCAGTTGAATACCATGAAGCAAATCTCACAGCAGCTAGCAAATGAAATGACTCGAGCTCAGATTGAGTTGGTTGTGTGGCAATTGGCTAATATTACCCTGCAATCTACTCTTTTATAAACAATTAAAGAAGCACAAAAGCAAGATTCAGAATTGATAAAAACCCCAGCTAGGGTTTCGGCTGGGAAGGCTAGTGATTTCTCAGTGGATGAAACGGGAATGTTGAGATTTGGAAATCAAATTTGTGTGCCTATGGATGAAAACATCAAGAAAGAGATCATGGATGAGTCTCATACGACTCCTTATTCAGTTCATCCAGGGTCAACAAAGATGTATCAAGACCTGAAAACCATGTTCTGGTGGCCAGGCATGAAAAATGACATCGCTAAATATGTTGCAAAGTGCCTTACGTGTCAACAAGTGAAAGCTACTTGCAGGGTTACTTCAACCACTGAATATACCAGAGTGGAAATGGGAGGACATTGCTATAGACTTCGTGGTAGGTATGCCTAGAACCACGGGACAATTTGACTCTGTGTGGGTCATAGTGGACAGGTTTACAAAGTCTACTTTCTTTTTACCTGTTCGAACGAATTTCTCCATTGACCAGTATGCTGAGTTGTATGTCAAGGAAATTGTTCGTCTTCATGGTGTCCCAAAGTCCATTGTGTCGGATAGAGATCCGAAGTTTACATCAAGATTCTGGGAAAGTCTGCATCGAGCTATGGGTACTCAGTTAAAGTTCAGCACAGCTTTTCATCCTCAAACGGATGGGCAATCCGAGAGGACCATTCAGATTTTAGAGGACATGCTACGGGCATGTGTGCTTGACTTTGAAGGATCATGGGTAAAGTACCTTCCCCTAATCAAGTTCTCTTATAATAACAGCTATCAGGCAACAATCGGGATGGCTCCTTATGAACTTTTATATGGAAGAAAGTGCATATCGCCCATTCACTGGGATGAAGTGGCTGAAAGAAAGTTCTTGGGTCCCGAAGCTGTTCAGAAAACAAGTGAGGCATTTGACAAGATTAGAGCGCGAATGCTCGCGGCTCAGAGTAGGCAGAAGAGTTACGCTGATCCAAAGTGTCGAGATATTGATTTTTAGGTCGGGGACATGGTGTTTCTCCGAATATCTCCGATGAAAGGCATAAAACGCTTTGGGAAGTAAGGCAAACTTAGCCCGAGGTTCATTGGACCTTTTGAAATCCTTGAGAGGATAGGGCAAGTAGCGTACAGGTTGGCTATGCCCCCAGCGCTGGCAGCTGTACTTGATGTGTTCCATGTTTCAATGCTTTGGAAATATGCCTCATACTCATCCCATGTTCTGAGTTATGAAGCATTGGAACTTCAGCCAGACTTGTCATATGAGGAGCAACCAGTGCGAATACTCGATAGAAGAGAAAAAGTCTTGAGAAGCAAGACAGTGGCACTGGTGAAAGTACTGTGGATGAGCAGTAAAGTAGAAGAGGCAACCTGGGAACTCGAGACGGATATGCAGCAGAAATATCTGGAGTTGTTCAGGTAAATTTGGGGACGAAATTTCTATAAGGAGGGGGTAATTGTCACACCCTGGAATTTAGAAATGGATTAGCAAAACCCTAACTAGATAATTATGTATAATTGAGGAATTATATTATTATATAACTTAATATATGTGAATTAATATGAATTTTAATATGTTAAGACCCCGTTGGTGAGCCAGGGGCATTTTGGTAATTATGACCCGAGAAGGGTAAATTGATGAAATTAATTTAATTACGTGCTTAATGGAACTATATTATTATATAGTATGCATGTGTTGTCTTTTCAGGTGTGTTCTGACAGGTTGGCGCGGTATAGTCACAACTGGGAATTTCGGGCCGAACTGGGTTCGGGCCCGATATGCAAATGGGATTGATTTACTTGGCATTTTATTTGATATGTGATAATCTGAAATTATTTGTGAATTATTTATGCATGGAATGACAAAATTACCCTTGTGTGGGTGAGTATGTGTGTATTTAAGCCCTAGGGGCAAAATGGTCATTTGACCATATTTGATTTACATTGAATTAAATTGATTTTGAGGGAAATAGATGGATTTTTCTGGTTATTCTCTCTCTCTCTCTCTCTCTCTCTCTCTCTCTCTCTCTCTCTCTCTCTCTCTCTCTCTCTCTCTCTCTCTCTCTCTCTCTCTCTCTCTCTCTCTCTCTCTCTCTCTCTCTCTCTCTCTCTCTCTCTCTCTCTCTCTCTCTCTCTCTCTCTCTCTCTCTCTCTCTCTCTCTCTCTCTCTCTCTCTCTCTCTCTCTCTCTCTCTCTCTCTCTCTCTCTCTCTCTCTCTCTCTCTCTCTCTCTCTCTCTCTCTCTCTCTCTCTCTCTCTCTCTCTCTCTCTCTCTCTCTCTCTCTCTCTCTCTCTCTCTCTCTCTCTCTCTCTCTCTCTCTCTCTCTCTCTCTCTCTCTCTCTCTCTCTCTCTCTCTCTCTCTCTCTCTCACACCTAGTTCAAATTGAGAAAAATTACTTGGGAGCTTGCTTGAATCAAGCTTAACTGTTGTGAAGTTTTGTTTGGAGGCTTGGAACTAGATTGTGAAGGAATTGAGGTAGCTTTTTCAAATTTTTAATTGAATTCTCTTGCTGAATTTTATGTTGGAAAAAGCTTGGAAAAGTGGTTTGATCTTATAATTGCATGTTTGTGTTCTTGAGTTAATTTGAGCATGTTATTGTATAAATCTTTGTTTGTATGATGCTTAGTATTTTAATTAAGCTTTAGCTGAGATTTTGGAGGTGTTTTTAAGGTTGTTGCTGCTGAAAATTATTTGAATTGAGTGAGTTAAACTCAAGCTCTTGAGCTTGATGATTGCTTAGTTAAAACTTGGTTTCTTTGTGATATTTATGCAATCTGAAATGCTGAGTTACTGCTGGAATTGGTGTTGGATGTATGAGTTTTAATTTCTTGTTAATTGTTAGCATCAATATTTGGTAACTTGTATGTTTGGTTGAGTTTTGGGATGAAATGATTGGATTTTTGTTGCTGAAAAATCGTGTTGAGCTGCTGGTTTTTTGGGTTCTGCACCCAGATGCCGCGGCCCGCTCCTCTGAGTGGACCTGGGAATTGGTCCCAGGTGCCGCCGCATGGTTTGGGCATGACGCGGCCCGCCCTCGTGTTTTTGGGCAGTTTCGAGTTGATTTTCGAAAATTTGTAACTTTTGATTCCGAACTCCGATTTGGGAGTTCTTTATATCGTTGGAAAGCTCGTTCCGAGCTCTGTATGATTATCTGAAATTTAAATGCCATGATCGAATTTTATGAGTATGGAACTAGGGGTTAACCCTAAGTAGGAAGATCCCGGATTTGTGTGACTATGATTACCAGCACCTGATCAGGAGCACCCGCGTATTCGGAATATCTTTCTATTGCTGGACAACATGTAAGACAGTGATTAGCACGTAGAGTATGCGCAGTGGCGCTTATATTGAGAGTGATATGCATGAATGTTTAGTGACTGGGATTAGGGTTATTACCCTAATAGGAACGGTCTAATAGGCTAGGGTTATTACCCTAGTGATATATGTGTATAAATGCCATGCCATGTTACTTGAAATGAGATTTAGGGATTATGTGTTCAAGGCATAATCAGGTTGGACTCGGTAACCATAACCGAGATGAACCAATTCTAAGGCCTTAATGTATTTAGACGTTTGAGAGCAACACGTGGGTCTACGTCATGTAGATTAAATGAGCGCAACACATAGGTCTACGCCACGTAGACATAAATGGGCATGTTGGTATAATAAGCAAGTCTGTGTTATACAGACATATGTGAATGGCATATCTATTAAATAGTATGATGAGCATATTATATTTGCTATGATTTATACTGTCTTGTTGGGCTTGGCTCACGGGTGCTCTACTATGCAGGAAAGGGTAAGGCATTAGCTGATCAGCCATGAGTTTCAGGAGCAGGGCGAAGAATGTACATGTTCGAGCCCTATCAGACCAAGCGGGTTAAGGGTCTACCTGTGATGAACTTTTGAATTTCATTTTGCCGTTTAGGTCGGCTAGAAAGAAATGACTTGTAATAGAGTTTCTAAAGATTTTTGGGATCCCAACTATTTTAAAAAGTTTAAATATATTACAAGTGTATTTTCATTCTGTTTAATATAAAAGTTTAAATTCTGCGCTATTTTGATTAGTAATCCTGATTAGATGATTAGGGTTTCATAAGTATTTTGGGTAGCGTGCCTAATTATTTAGGGCGTTACAAAATTGCTCCTTTGGAGTCAGCTCAGGTAAGTTTCTAGGCTTTATCGTCAACGCCCGAGGAATTGAAGCCAATCCAGAGAAGATTCAAGCCCTCCTGGATATGAAATCGCCAACAAGAACCAAGGAAGTTCAAAGTTTGACTGGTCGGATTTCCGCACTAAGAAGATTTGTTTCAAAATCAACAGACAAGTGTGTTCCATTCTTCAACATCCTGCGAGGAAATAAACAATTTAAGTGGACGGAGGAATGTGAAAAAGCTTTTATAGAGCTAAAAATGCAACTCGCAAAACCTCATGTACTCTCAAAACCTCTATACAGAGAAGAACTTGGGATGTACCTGGCTATCGAAGAGCATGCTGTAAGTGCCGTGTTGATCAGAGAGCAAAACAACATTCAACATCTGATCTATTACATCAGTAAAAGACTCATTGAGGCTGAAGGCCGATATCCATTGATAGAGAAACTCACTTACTACCTGATTCTAGCAACAAGAAAGCTAATACCCAACTTTCAAGCTCACCCTGTTCGGGTATACACTGACCAACCGTTACGCCAAATATTGAAAAAACGGGATGCCTCTGGATGGTCACTCAAATGGGAATTGGAGTTGGGCCAATATGAGATTGTCTTCCAACCCTGAACAACAATCAAGGGCCAGGCCTTAGCAGACTTTGTAGTAGAATGCACGGGAAAGGAAGAAAGCGTATCAGAAAATAACCCCGAGCCAGAACAAATACCTCAGTCAAGTAACAGTGAATACAAGCCGACTTGGAAACTACATGTGGACGGTCGTCTACAAATTTACTATCCGGTGCAGGAATCACCCTTGTCACACCTGGGGGCAACACCTGCACGCTGTAGTCAAATTTGGATTTAAGGCATCCAATAATGAGGCTGAATATGAAGCTTTGATTGCCGGTCTAAAACTAGCCCGGGAGATGAAGGTCGAACATATTGAGATTTACAATGATTCATAGCTGGTGGTAAATCATGTATTTGGGGAATACGAGGCTCGGGGGGAACAGATGATAGCATATCTGAGCCATATACACAATCTGCTCGCACAGTTCAAAAGCTATGCTCTCAGGTGAATTCTAAGGGAAGAAAACACGACTGGTGACGCATTGGCTCAGCTTGCGAGTAATAATGTAAATGATAGAGGAAATCTGATTCCTATTCAATTTCTCGAAGAACCTAACATCACTGGCACAATAGAGATTGAAATGATTGATACATCTCCAAATTGGATGACGCCAATAACAACCTACCTCAACACTGGGGAACTCTCAGATACTCGAAATAAAGCTCGAAAGATGAGAAGGAAGGTTGCACAGTACATCATAGTAGAGGGAATTATGTATACACGAGGATTTTTCATGCCACCGCTCAGGTGTGTTGCCCAAGAAGAAGCTGTACGACTTTTGTCTGAAGTACACGATGGATTTTGTGGAAACCACGCTACCGAAGAGTTTATTTAAGAAAATTCTAAGGCAAGGTTATTTATGGCCGACAATGATTGAAGATTCAAAGGCCTATGTTAAAAGATGTGATAAATGCCAGAGATTTTTGAAGATACCTCGAGCACTGCCCAATGAGTTAACTCAGATGCAAAGTCCTTGGCCTTTCGCCATTTGGGAAATTGACCTAATTGGACAATTGCCCAAGGGTAAAGGTGGCGTGCAGTATGCAGTGGTCGCGGTTGATTACTTCACCAAGTGGACAGAAGTCGAACCATTAGCAACCATTACGTCCAAAAAAGTGCAAGACTTCATTGTGAAGAACATAATCTGCCAGTTCGGATTGCCGTACAAAATAGTTTTGGACAATGGCAAACAGTTTGACAACCAGTCCTTTACTGATTTCCGTGCAAACCATGGCATTATCAAAAGTTTCTCCGCAGTGGCACATCCCCAAGCAAATGGTCAAGTTGAAGCAGTCAACAAGACATTGAAGGATACACTAAATTAAAGACTTGAGGATGCTAAAGGAAACTGGCCGGAGGAACTTTCGGAAGTTCTATGGTCGTATTGAACAATTGAGAAAACGGCAACCGGACAGACTCCATTCGCCATGGCATATGGATATGAAGTTATGCTTCCCGTAGAACTCGAACCACCATCCCACAGAAGATTGATATATAGCCAAGAGGCCAATCATGTACCCCTTGCTGAATCACTTGATAAAATTGAAGAAAAGCGAACCACATCAAACTTAAAACTGATGGCCCATCAGAAAAAAGTAGCTCGGTATTTCAACAAACAAGTGAAGGCTCAGAAATTATTTGTGGGAGATATGGTCCTAAGAAGAGTATTTTTAAACACCAAAGACAGTACGGTAGGTGTGCTCGGACCTAACTAGGAAGGACCATGTCAGGTGGTCGAAGTTCTAGAATTAGGGGCGTACAAATTGGGTAAGTATGATGAAAAAATGCAACTCATTCTGGTACCAAGGTATTGGAATGGGGAAATTTTAAGGAAATACTACCAATAGAAGTACCAGGTCGAATGACCATATCAAGTACGAAACAAAAGAACATTTGCTCTTAAGTGAATGGCCTTCTGGGCGGGCCATGTCCAAAGGTTCGGATAAAATTACAAAGTACTCAGGTCGGATGACCACCATTGGAAGTATAATTTTCAATTTTTGCAATTTGTTTTATTTCATGTTAAGCTAAAGACCAGGTCAGATCAGTATAATAGCTTTGCTGTAAGTTACTACGGTAACAAACATATTTCCGATCAATAAATGAATAAAAATGTTTATTTCAAAACTCAAATTGAGTCGAACCTATTAGCATGTTATTAATTTACCATAAAGTGCGAACAAAAGGTTTGGTCGAGCCCAAAACCCCGAACAGACAAAAAAGCACACTTGCAAAAAATATAAAAAGTGACCAAGAGTCATACGTCTGCTCGGTCACTTGGGGGGCACCTATACCTGTACAAAGCATTTGGTAAAAAATAAAACAAACAGAATTGCATGATGATTATAAACAGAGAATGAAATTCATTAAAGATAACAAAAGCATGCAAACCCGAGATTAAAGGCTGCCCTGTCAGCTAGTTTTCTGAAAATGAAAAATAAGTTCCAAGTTTAAAGACAGCTTGGTCATTCACTTTGTCTTAAAAAAAGGCCTTATGGCCGAACAGATAAAAAAAAGAGATAGAAAAAGAAAGCATTCAAACGGCTGAAGCCCTAGGCTCTTTGTACGGGTCGGCTGGGTCAGCTGGAGCTGGAGGATCATTTGTTTGAGCGGGGCGCACTTCAACACATTGGTTAATTGAAGAGGTGGGAGTGGTCGCCTCAAATTCCCCGTAGGCCGCCTGAGCAGTGCAGTACTCGAGAAACATGTCTTTGGAATCGCCCAAGTATAATTCAAAATTCGCCTAGGGATTGGCCTTCCAAAAGTCATAGAAAATCTTGAGACCAGTTGTCTCTAAGGCATTCATTTTCCCTCCGAGTCTCTCCACTTCGGATCGCTGCTGCCCGACCTCTGACTTATACTTCTTAACCTCAACTCTAAGCTCCTCCTCCTTGGTCTTCTTCTCTTCTTCCAACCTACGGAAAACACTCCGGAGAACCTCCCTTTCTTCTTGAAGGCTGGTCACTTCCTTAGATAAGGACGCAATGGCAGCTTCAAGTTGATCGGTGGCTTGTAGATCTTTGGTCAGTTCGGCCACTTTCTTCTCAGCAGCAAGAAGTTTCTTATTGACCTCTCCTAGCTCTATCCGAACAGCCCCAAGCTGAACCCGGGCCTCCTCGATATCCTTCCTGGCCAAGTCCACTTCCGTCCGCATAGTGTTGGAAATGGCAGCATTCTTAGAGGCAGCCAACTTAGCTCGGGAATAAGCATAAGCCATCTTCAGACCGGTCTGTATAGAGAAAGAATATTAAAATCCAAATTAAGTGAAGAAGGACAAAAAGAAACTATCAAAAATGACTTACCTTGGAAAGCTCCTTCATAACTCCTCCCATCACCAGTTCCAGAGAAAGGTCATTGTCTGCCCCAGCTAGCTGCTCTTTCACCTCAGGGACCGATCGAGACACATAGTGAGTGAGCATTATTGCCTTGATCAGCTCGGATGCGCCCCTCGTTTGCTCTGGCCTGTCCGAGCTACATCCTCGAGAATCCTTGGACTTAGTCATTTTTGAGACAGGAGGGTCCACAACAGTTTGTTCCTTAGAGAGATTAATGACTACTTCAACTGGTGCCTTCTCTCTAGACAGGGCCGTCTAACCGCCCTTGGACTTCTTGGCCGGAGGAGATAAGCCCGAGCTTCCTACCACTCTCTTCTTCAAAGCGTCGAGCATTTTCTGAGACATGTCTGCATGGAGCAAAAGTAACATGGTTAGAAAAAAGCATGAGAAATATGAAGGCGTGATAATTAAGAAGGTTAAAAAAAGATGGAGTATCCTACACTTTGGCAGGGGCATCTGCCCGAACAAGCACTGATGGGGCATCTTCATTCGACGAGTCTTCTTGCTCCTCTAGGACGGCTTTCCCCTTTCCTGCTACAGGGGTGGATGGCCGAGCAGGTAGATCGGGCTCCTTGATCTGGATCGTATGTTCGATGGGCCTGTGCCCGGCCAGAAGTTTCTTCTTCCTTTTGAGCGGTCTTTCTTGCTCTTCCTCAGCCTCATCCTCCTGCTCAGAATATTCTTGAGCATGTTGTTCGGCCCCAGCTCCTCCCTTCAACTTAGCCTCACGCTTAAGTTGAATAAGCTACTTCTCCTACTCAGAATGCTCCTAAGCATACTACTTGGCTCCGGCCCCTCCCTTCAACTTAGCCTCACACTTGAGTTGAATGAGTTCCTTCTCCTGCTCACCTCCCTCAGCCGGGCCAGCACTGGACTTCCTCTTCTTCTCCTTCGAAGGCTGAGGTACGAAATATGTTGGATAAAGCCCGTACTCCACAAAGTGATATTCCGAGCATCATCCGACAGTTGAACAATCCTCTAAGCTCTGTCCCTAAGAGCCAATGTGAGGGGTGGACGGTAATATATAGGGATCTGTTGAAACCGAGTATAAGTTGTGCCCATGCCTTCCACAAAGTAATACTCGTCAACAAAATTCCTAAGTTTGCTCACGACCTTGTCCGTGGTGCCAGTCAACCACTTGAAGTCTGGCTGAGAGAAGTAGAAGTACCTCGACCTGCCTCGCTTGGGGGTAGACTTCAGGTCAAAAAAACCAACAGACCTCATGCAGAGAAGGCACACCCCACTTCTGGGTGGCGTAGAGGACGAACAGGGCAGACAGATATTTAATGCCATTTGGAGTAAACTGGGTCGGACAGAGGCGGAAGTAATCTGCCACCTTCGAAGTACGGGTGCAAAGGCAGCATTGCCCCTTGTTTAGTATGAGCACCCGACCAGGCACACATCCCCTTCTTCGGGTTTGTGGCTCGGTGATTTGAGGCAGAGACATAACATTCAAGTTCGCCCAGATAGCAAGACTGGTCCAAATCCCTTAGGCATGCCTTAGTGATTTTGGACAGATTACTCACCCATCTGGCACCTAAGGCACCTTGCCTCTTGTGAGGAACTGCAGCACTAAGCTCCTTGGTGACGTAGTCTACCCCTTCGGCTAAGACTTCGCCCTTTGTGGACACTGGCTCCCCGGCCTCATTGTATCCTCCAAAGTTTGGAGGTTTAGCCTCCTCATCCTCCTCAACCTCGAAGGGGCTGCCAGGACGGACATCGTCCTGTTCTTCAATCTCCTGGACCTCAATGTCCCCTTCGCGATCCCCCTCCTCCTGGACGGGCGGATCCTGCTTGGCTCTGGGCAGTGTGGTGAGCTGGGCCACGTGAGGATCGGATGCGTTGACCCTACGCATCATTTTCTTTGTTTGAGCCATCATCCTATAGCTGGACGGATACTGGGGTGAATGCCGAGCTACCGTGACAATAGGAACAGTAATGGGAATACCAAAGTTCCCTGAACTTGGACGGCCAACAAGCAAAGTGTCAGCAACACCTGGCCGGACAACGTATGTCCAGGTGGATGGCAGATAGCGCCTCCAACATTTCTTCAACTCCCAAATGAAGCGACTGTATCCCTCTTCAACGATCTGCTCGGAGTAGTAGTGGTGTTGTACTTCAGGTTCTGGAGTAAAAGAGTGTTCACTACTCACCTCCCAATCTTCAAAGCTTGAATTGGAGGGTCCGTCACTTGAAGAGGACAGACTGGCATGAAGTCGAGGATGATCCTCGTACAGAAGTTGAAGCAAGTCCTGGTCTATTCGGTGTTTGCTTCCCCAAAACTCACCAGGGTTCATCTACAAAAGACAACACACAAGATGAGTGTTTGGTCGGGATATCAAACAATAAACAAGCAAATATGCCGACCAGGAGTACTCAACAAATTAAAAGAATGAAAATATTCAAAAATAAGTCAAAACACAAAAGTTTGAAATTTTTGGGTTTAGGGCAAAACTTCACAAAGCTTTGAATAAGCAAGGTGAAAGACAGACAATATGTGATCAAAAGGCCAACGTCATGAACCACGAAGTGTTACAGATTATTACAAAGAAAATCGTGAAGTTTTAAACCTAGATTTTCTACCTATCTTCTACAGCAAGGTCAAGAACGCATATTTGAAACCCAAAAATTAAACATGCAAAGTAAAAAGAAGAAGGAACAGAAAACTTACTCACTATTCGACGTCTGAGTGCAGTCCAAACGAAACTGCTCGGATGCTTTTGGTAGAAATCTCACGACAAACTTGAAGTGGAAACCTTTTTTGCTCTGAGTTTGTTTAATGGAGAAATTGGTAAAAGTTAATTTGTGAAGGATGCTCAGTTCTATTTATAGGCAGAAAAATGAAAAAAAGGTAATCATTTCAAAATGCCTTAGACGCATCGGTTCCCCCCAAAAGCAAATATTGGGAATCAAACATAATCAAGTGTAACCGTCAAACGTGGTGAGAGAAAACTGAATTTCGAAGCATTAATTAAGTCAGAGCAATAATTAGCCGAAAACTGAAGAGACGCCTGGTCAGCCTCACATCGAATCGCGAACAGACGCGTCTAACACGTGTCACCCATTCAAATTCAAGGGCAGCTCGGATGAAATCTACACGCAACTTCGGAAGTCCCGTACAGACTTGGAGGCAAATGTTATCCCAATTTTTGCACTCTGACGTGGCATCATACGATGGTGACACGTGGAATCAACTTTATGTACCTGCTCACAAGAGATATGCCAAACAGAGCACCACATATATTCGCTCGAACAAAGCCTTCTTAACCGGGCAGTGAACAATCCGAACAGCATGCCAACACTTAGCAATTTCAACTTTCGCATCGTGAGTTATTTTGGGATCAGATCACAGAGATATGGCAAGCTGTCCGAATCCCTTGATTAGTGTATTCAGTATTTAATATGCAATCTGTCCAATTATATCAATTGTAATCTAAAGGGAAATTCTTCCCTCCCAAGCTTATAGCCCTATAAATAGTGTTGCACATTCACTGGGCAAAGGGTCGAAAAACTTGTCTAAGAATTTATATTCAGAGATATTATTGTAAGAGCTCTAAGAAAAGGGATTATTTTCTTTGTTCTTAAGTCAATACAAACTAAGAGGATTAGGCTATTACCGAACTGCTCGGGGCTGAACCTCTATAAAATTGTCGTGTATTTACTTACTTTATTATATCACACACAATTATACTACTTGTCGCTTACAATTTAGCCAAAAGCGAGGTCAACACGATGTAAATTATCTATAGAGGATCTTTGACTATTTGGATTAGAACGATGGATAATTCATAGCGTATTTATATATTGGAATATATAGAGCGTTCTATATAATTAAGATTACAATTATAATTCTAAAATTAGACTATATCTTATTTATGAACTTTCACTAATCAAGAGTTTAATTGTGAAGAAAAGTGATTTTAGGGTTTATTTATTAATTAAGCGACTCTATTAAGTCTAATTAATAAATTAGTTAAATGACAATTTTATTTTATAATTAATTTTAATTATTAAATAAATAGTTTTGACATTTAAATAATTGAAATTAAAAAATATGACATTAGTGAAAGAAAAGATAAATTATTGAATAAAATGGCAAAATTCTAACTAGTAGGGCCCATTGTATGGCCGACCACTTAAGAGTATTTTTAGCCAATTTTTATTTTTTTAATTCCATATAATTTAAATCTAACCCTAGGAGAAATCCTATATAAGGAATAAGATGGCTCTCATTCTCATCCAACCTAATAACCTAGGTTTCTAACTAGGGGTGCACATGGGCTGGTTTGGCTGGGTTAGAGGTATCTTAATAGGCCAACCCATTGACCCAATGATTGCGGTTTGAATAAGCTATAAAGCATTCAATTTTTTTTATTGTACAACCCAACCCTACTTAGTACAATAATATAGGGGGTGGGTTGGGTTGGGTTCATTAGGTTAAAATGAATATTTTAAACTTTAATATTCATGTTACAAACAGGATAATATTATTCAACCTAGTGCATACACAAAAAAAAAATGATACATATATGTATGTGTGTGTGTAATATAGTGCTTTAAAAAAACTAAGATAGTAGTGGTATCATTGTGTGAGTAGCAAAGTTAATAATAGTGATTGATTCTCACATTAGGCTTGTTCGTAGAAGTAGTAAGGTAGTTATAGACTACATGTTAGTGATGTGTTTTGGTTAATTCGTGTTCTAAGATTATCACAATATAATTTATTTATGTATAAAAACGTAAAATATATATATATATATTTGTATATATTTTGTGAATCTAAAAGATATTTTATGTATGAAAGTTGTCTCAAATTTGAAACATCTTTCAAGAAATGGGTTGGTTTGGGTTATATAGAGTTAAAATGTGTCCAACCCATAATCAACCATAATTATATGGTCCATCACTTTTTAACCCAATGAGCTTGGCCTACTCTTAGTAACATAACCTTTTACTACAAAAAATAAATTGGGTTGGCTGGGTTGAATGGTTTGGCTCATATTTTGTGCACCCCTATTTCTAACTTTGTCAGACAACTAGAAACTTGAGAATCTCCTTCTATAGAATTCAAATCTCCTTCTCTTTCCCTTCATAAATTTTCGTTCTATATAGTGAAAGAGTACATACCTACCCATAGCAAGTCAAGTACTCAATCATAGTGTGGAAGATTGTGAAGAATCCAACACTTGAAGGAGAATCGGACTCAGATCTTGTTATTACTCTGCAACAGAAATGAACAAGGGTTAGAGATCTGAGTGAAATAAGACATATTATTCTGCCGCCACCAATGTAAAATTTTCTAAACTTTATATGTATTTAATTTAATTATTTTAGAAAGTTCATATTTAGAATGTTAAACAACATACATGTTAGTAAATCTAAATCCGGATAAAATCTGGACCACGAAAATTTCTCTTTTTTGCCCAGAAAAGCTTGCTTAACACTTTCAAATTATCAAAATTGAACATCTCTAAATATTTTTCCTAAATAACAAATAAAAACAAAATCAAACATAATTCTGTACAAAAAATTATAAAATACTAAAATATATCTTAAATTGAACTATAATAAATACATAAAAATATATCTTTATATATTAAAAGTGTCTATCTAACGGCATTTCTTGGTTTAACATTCTTGGTTTAACAGAATATCCTTAAAAATAAAAGAATATTCTGTTAAATTTAACGATTAGGTTTGATCTCTCGTTAAAAAATAAACCCAATAATTAAACCCAAAAAATTAAATAATCTTTTAAATAAACAATCTTTTAATAAACAAACTTTTAAATATTAATAATCTCTTTTTAAATTAAAAAAATCATCTTAGCCACATATCTCTCTAACAAACCTATCTTGGGAGAATATTAATAATTTTTTTATTTATTTTTTAAAAAAGAAAAATATAGATAAAATATCTAGAAAAGATAATATAAAAGAAGATTGATTGTGTTGGCTTAGAAATTTTTGGGCTTGGGCTTAAAAAAATAATAAAAAAAAAAAGATGAAATGGGCTGTAATTAGTATTTACCTTATATGTTTGTGCTTATTTTTAGTTTTATTTTTAATTTTACCACCAAGAGGAGAAGGTTGAAAAATATTAGAATATGAAAATATTATTAGTGCTTATTAGTAATTTGCAAAGAATGTGAAAGTCTATAAATATATAGTTGTGTAGCTATTATTAGATATGAAATGAGATAATAGAACTTTTTTCAATTAGAAGATTAATGTACATTTTACTATTAATAACATACATTATTATAACATAACTATGTTTTACTTACTAAATATACTGACACATATTTTATTTTTATAAAATAAATCGTTCAAATAATTATACTATTTTAATTATTAATTAAAATAAAAAATTAAAATATTAAATAAAACTAACACTACGTGGCTTGGCACGTAACAATCACCTAGTGTAATATAAAGTGTACATTTACATATAATATATCACATCATTTCTTTAGTTGTAGTATCATTCCTTAGCTCAACAGTATATTCTCTTTGGCACTGATAATTTATACATAAAAATTCGATGACTCATGCAAGGAATATGAACGAAACGAATTATTTAACATATAATTAAGATTAATTGTGCTCACCACACACACACAACACAACAATGAACAGCTCTTACAATGCAAGATGGTGTTTTTTTTCCTCTGAAGGAATAGGATTCCTCTTATTAGTCTTACCATTTAATTATGTATAATAAATTATAGACCAATTAGCTATAAAAAAATGAAAAAGGAAAAGAAAAAGTCAAGAAGAACAACATATAAAATTAAGCATTTACTATGGTTTGCTACTCAGGCGAGCACTCATCATCATTCATGGCTTCCGGCAAAGACAAAAAACAAAGCCAGCAGCCGGAGTTAGCGGCTGATATTCTTATCCCATCCCTTACAAACGACGTCGCTTTAAACTGCCTCGCACGAGTACCAAGATGGCATCACATCATTCTTTCCCAGGTCTCTAGACCCATCAGGTCCCTTCTTTTCTCCCATCAATTCTACACCGCACGATCAATTCTCAACTGCACCCATGATCTTCTTTACATAAGGGTCGGATCCTACTCTGCCTGGCCCGCCACATGGTTCTATATCCAGCAGAAACCCGACCCCAGTTTAACCCGGAATGGTGCTCTTATCCGAGTCCCGCAACAACCTCTTCATATAGAATCTTCCGCCTACGCTGCCGTAGGCTACAAGATCTACGTCCTCGGCGGCTTCGTCGACGGAGAATTCTCCTCCCACGTGTGGATTCTCGACTGTAGGTTCCACACGTGGGAGCGCGGGCCGAACATGAAAATGGCTAGGTGTGGCGCCTCGGCTGCGGTTTTGGGCGGTAAAATATACGTGGCGGGAGGAGGTGGTGGGCCAAGCTCATCACACGGAGGTACCCATTGGGTTGAATCGTTCGACCCAGATATCGGAGTCTGGGAAGCCGTTCCTTGTCCTGATGGGGTTCGAAACAAGTGGGTCTCGGACTGCGCCATTGTGGGTGGCGGGGTTTGCATTTGGGTGGGCCAAACCGGGTTCAAATTTGACCCGAAAACGAATGTTTGGGAAGCCTTTGAGAATGAGCTGCAGTCGGGTTGGAATGGACAGAATTGTGTGGTGAATGGTGTTTTGTATTGCTATGACAGTTGTGGGAGGTTCAAAGGGTTCGATGAAGTGAATGGGAGGTGGAAAGAGGTTAATGGGGTTGTTAAAGATTTGCCTGCGTACATGAGTGGAGCTAGGATGGTGAGCTTGGAAGGAAAGTTGGTTGTGGTTTGGGGTGAGAGTGATTTAAATGGGGTTTTTGAGCATTTTCAAAAGAAGAGAATGGAGTTACAGTGGGCTGAAATTGAAGTGAAGAAAGATGGGAATGGTGATTTTTGGGGAAAAGTTTATTGGTGGGGAAATATTGAAATTCCGGATTGGATTTTAGGGAGATGTCCCTTGTTCTACCATTGCCTTTCTGTATCAATTTGATTTGATGAGGCAGCCATCGTTTACCTGAACAGCTTCGACTTATACAAATTTTTGGGTTGTTTTGTTTATTAAATTTCAGTGGTTAACTTATTTCTACTGGATGTGTATGATCACTGAGTCTGATGTGATTTTATGAATTATATATACGGTGTAAGAATAGAGATGAAAATATAAACAGATTAAAGCAATAAAGGAGTAACATTCAAGATGTTGAAATTATTAGTGAAGAAATTAACAATGATTAAAGTATACAAATTTCATACAGTCTAATGAAATGTTTATTATTAAAAAATAGATATAACTCTATATATTTACAAACATTAATTGAAGTTTTTATTAATTGCTAATAATCATAGATAGTAACACTCAAATCATCCTATGCGAAAATTATCAAATATTTTATTTAATTTAATTTATGAAATATAATTAATTAAAATTAATTTAATTATTTTTTTGAAGGAAAATGGTAAACTTTATTAGAATGAACTTTCAACCATTACAATAGATAAAAGATCAGCAGGAGCAGTACTCTCACTGAAAATACGATCTGAATACAAACAAGAGCTACGAGCAAGACAATGTGCAGCTTTGTTTACAGAACGTTTAACAAAATTAATAGTAACAAAATTAATATGATTATAATTAAAATTAATTTAATTATAATCATATGTAATTATTAAATATTTTTTTTTTGATATTGAGGGAGGAGAGATTAGAACTTGGGACCTCCTTTTTGTAAAGAAAAGTGTAGAACCACTAAACTATGACTATGACCACAATTACTAAATATTTTATTTACGCGATTTAATTTCCTAAATTAATTGTCAAAATATTCTAACAATTAACTGAGGTACAAATACTTGGATTATCTTACCTATAAATATAGAGTGTCAGTCCTCAAATTCACTACTTATTTTTGTGTATTACAGTAATTCTATCGAAACGAGTTAGAGAGAGCATGGAAGTCTAATTACACATTCTAACTTGTTTTCAGTTTTCTTTTGTTGATCCAAAAGTTTGTAGATCAAAACTCTCTAAAGTTGGAGGCAAGGGTGAAGCAAAAAAAAAATAAAATTTAAGTGGGGCAATTATGTATTTTTATAGTGAAATGCTAAGGGCATCTATGATGTCTAGCACCCTAATGTCATAAGTTATTTGTGTAATTTAATATCGAATCTCACTTATTTTACTTTTAATAATGATTATAGAAAATCAATAACTATTTAGAAGGCGCCACACATACTAGTACTAAAGATCATAATACTTAATGGCAATGTTTATTCTTATATTATGTAGGCTTCAACATTTAATAAAAATTATAGAATTGTTTATAATAAAATATAAAATAATAAACAAATATGTTAAAATAAATTTAAGTGAAATGATATTTTAAATTTATTGCTAGTGTTGACTCAAAATTCTGGACTAGACTTATAAGCTACACACGCTCGCTAGATTGGCGAGAATGAAAAGTTTATTGAGTAATTAATAAGAGACACCTCAATTTATAATCGCTCACCTCCTATATCGTGATAGTAATGGGGTTACGTCTACTTCGAGTTTTTATTTCTCACGAGATGGTAATTACAACAATTGTTTAAGTATCAGAAGCTTCGAATTCTAGATAGAGAAGCTTTGACCTTATGGGTAATTTTCTGAATGTGAAAAATGAGCTAAGAGAGCTCTCCTTTTATAAGTGAAGGAGACCCACAAAAATAGGAGAAAAAAATACAAAAAATTTTGTTTTTCACCATTGATGATGATCTAATGGTAAAGATTAGCTTCAGGTGGTGAAGGCCAATTTTTGGTTCCCGGAGGGTCCTGGTGCGAGTTACACGGAGCTTATTTTCGTAAATCCCTTAAGGTTTGACGATGATAGCTTCAGAATTATGCTTGGGGTGTGAGATATGTCTTGATAGATAATTTAAACAGCTTCAAAATGCAAGTTGAATCACATCAATCGAATAAAAATTGAGTGAGTTATGACCGTTTTACTGAAGACAGTTCAGGTCCCAACGCCCAAGTAGACATCTCAACGCCCAGGTTGACGTCAGGTTGACATCTGATGTCAACCTGGGCGATGTATAGTGTAAAACAATCAATGGAAGTCCTTTGAGATGCCTAAGTGATAATTTGACACCACTTAGTCCTTTTATAGGTTCTGGCAAAGCTAGCCACCAATTCTCAAAGAAGTTGCTGTTTTGGAGAAATAAGAGACTCGAAACTCTTCATTTCCAGGAGCAAAAATTGAATTTGTGAATTTGATTTATCCTACTTCATGGATCATTGCACTTATGAAAAACTTGACAGACAGTCATGTTGGGGATTATTTTACCAAGATCTAGATTTACTACCATGTATGTTATTTAGCATCCTAAATATGAATTTCTAAAACAATGGAATTTCAACACATAAAGTTCAAGAAACCTTACATTGGTTGCAACAGAATTAAATGACTCCTTCGGCTCAGATCTCTAACCCTTGTATCCTTTCTGTAGCAGAGTATCACCAAGATCTGAGCCCGATTCTCCTTCACTTGATTGGATTCTTCACAGTCTTACACACTATGATTGAGTACCAACTTACTATGCGTGGGCATGTACTCTATCACTAAGGCTCGAATTTTGATAGTGAAGAAGACTAAGAATTTCGAATTAGAAGAGAGAAAAGAAGAAGAAGAAGTCTCAAAACTCTAGTTGTCTGTCAGAATGAAAACTAGGTTTAAAGTTTTAGAGGATTAGTCTGGATAGTGAGACATTACTCTTCTTTTTATACTAATTCTATTAGGCTTAGGATTGAATTATTTGGAATAAAAAAATGATAAAAATATAGCAAAAATAGGGTTAAGTGGCCGGCCCTTTATGTGGGTCCATCACTAGCTAGATTTTTGCTATTTTTCTCAATCATTTATCTATTTTTTACAAATACCACTTCTTGCACTTTCAGTCCTATAAATGCCAAAACTATTTATTTAATAATTAAAATTAATTATCAAATAAAATTGTCATTTATATTATTTATTAATTAGACTCCATATCTCTTAATTAACAATAAACCCTAAAATTCTATTTCTTCACAGTCAAGCCATAACTTAGTGAAAATTCATAAATAAGACATGTTAGACTTTTTATTTGGGCTTACATTAACTTTTATTGGTTTTTATTAAAACTTGGGTTGATTGGATAGTTCTTTGTTGTATTAACCCATATTGTTGGTGATCACTTGTTAATGGGCTTAGCATCTGTGTGTAAAGTCTAGGTGAAGCAGAAGTGTGGGCTTTTCTAGTTAACTGAAGTCTTTGATGAGCAGGCCCAGTCAAACTAGGGTTATGTAGCTAAGTCCCCTCCCTAACTCTATAAATACATATTGTCTCATCACAATTGTATATCTTTTGATAATCAGATAAATAAACTGCTTCTGATTTAGAGATCTAGGGAGGAAGACTTAGTTGATAGTATTGCACTATCGAATTGAAGTAATTGCTATGGATCGAATTGGGGTAATTGTTATGGATCAATCAGGTACGCATACCTAATTATTATATATTATTATTGTGTTTTATGTTATATACAAATTGGTCTTGAGTTTATTATAAATTTTCCTAACATGTGGTATCAGATTGTCTATTGTATATGATTTAAAACCTATAATTTGTATAACAATTACTATGTATATGATAATTTTTTTCAATTACATATTAATTTCGTTGTTATTTTATGTTGAATTTTTTGTTTTTAAATCTTAAAACTTTAGGGGTTTTATTCATCATTAAATTCTCTTTCAATTGATATAATATATGTATGAAATCATTGTGTATATTATGAGAATTTTAAGTTTAAAATTTTAGGGTTTATATAATTTTATTATGAAATTATAATTTGTGTTTTTTGATTTTATTGTTTATGATCTAAAATTGATTATAGATATCTCATTATTAATTGTTTATCAATCTTCTTACACAATTTATTTCGTGTTTCGAACGAGATTGATATCACAATCAATTTTTTTTATGTTCCTCAATTTTCGGATTAATTTCAATAAGATCTAGCATTATTTTACTTGTTTCATCCCAAATTGAACCCATAAATAGAGTAGAAATTCTGATCTGAACAAAACCCCTAGTTTCTTCGTCTCGACCCGACTGGAGAGAACCTCGCGCGACCCACTTTCAGACCTGGTTCAAGGTTGAAGACAATCATCCTGTCAACAAAGCCCACTCTCGGTAGCGGCGCGTGGGGGCGCGTGCGCTGCCGTCCGACATCGATTTCCGACGTTTCTTTTTTCCAGCATGCTTAGAATTTAATTTCTGATTTTTCTATGATTTTTAAATAATTTTTTGACTCCGTTTAATTATTATTATTATTTTAATGATAATTATGCAGTTAAAAAATTATTAAAAATAATTTTTGATGATTTTTCGAAATCAGTAAATCATAGAAAAAAATTTTGAGTTTCTTCTCATTCTGTTTGACATAGTCACTCTCTTATTTGATTTATCTTGACTATGTAATCTCCACTGATATTCTTTCTTTCACATCTTTCTATTATTTGTTGTTCTAAAATTTTAAAACTTGATTGTTTGATGCCAAAATAATGTGTTATGGTGAACACTTTATTTTTGATGATCAATATATTACAAGCAATTAAGATATCTCCTTTTGGAAATTTGGTTAAAAATTATTAAATTTTTAATGATTATTTTATCACCGAATTTCATATGTAATTACTTGCCCAAAGGTAATAGTTATATATATTAGTTCACATTCCATGAAGTGAGTTAATATTAAATGTGTATATTTTAATTATTTACCCAAAGGTAATAATTTAAATATATATTTATTGTTATTTTATGTTTGAATTAATATATATTATTTAAGAAATCTATTTGCCCAAAGGTAATAAATTCTTAATTGATACGTATTTTTTCTTTATTGTTAACTTCATGAAGGTAGATCATGTGTGTGTTATATTCTCACCCCAAAGGAGAGTTTATAATGACCAGTTGACTCTACAATATTTTCTAATTGCTTGGCTCATATAGCTTGATCAAGTTTTAATTTTTTGGATTTTTTGGTCTCCTTTCTGAGAACAACAATAACGTTTCTATCTGAATTCTGAATGCTTCCAACTTTAAGACATGAAAACAATATGTGAAAATTACTTTAGGCATAATAGATTTGGACTTATGCCTGCGAGAAGAAAAATCTGTTGATCTTAGTAATATCAGTATTATTGCTTAGAAAATTCTTCATGCACAAGGGAAAAATTCAAATCATCTTAGTCTCATTGCTATGAAACGTTCAATTCTTGAACGTCTTTTGGTGGTTTGCCAAACACCACAAATGCTAATGAATATTTCAAAACGGTAGAAAAAACTATTTGACACTGGTGAAATCGATGTCGTTGGACATCTTATGGATGCTATGACAACCATTCAGTATGATAAATTAAAGGAGTGCGAGGTTTTATTTTAAACATTATTAATGTTCAGTCCGAGTTGCAAGATCATAATATTCCTCTTCCTAACTCTTACATTATTCATCGTGCTCTTCATGCACTTCCTGTCTCTTTTAGCTTTATCAAGACAGCCTAAACACTTACAATAAAGCATGGAGTTTTAGCGACCTAATGTCTCAGTGTGTTGCTGCTACAAGCAAGCTAACAAAATGAGAAGAATGAGTCTTCTTACTTTGTTTCTCAACTCAAGCCCAACAAAGGATAAAAAAAATATGTGTTGTTGAGTGAATTTCGCAACACCAAAATGTATTATTTAATTAATATAAAAGAGAATTTTTAGGGAAGTGACAAGTGCGAGTATTCGACCTAGAATGGCGAGTACTCGACTGGGAATGCAAGAACAAACAACAAGGCTGGAAAATGTAAATAAGACAAAGAATTATAGTGGTTCAGCCAGATTGTGATCTGCTTAGTCCACTGTAGCAAAGGATTCGTAGGTGCCATTTTCATGGTGGATCACCCCTTTATATACAAAGTAGGTGTCCAATCGGTTACACAAGGATCACATTCATTGTTAATCCATTATTTACATATTGAATTGCAATAAGTAAACCCAAACAACGTTAACATCAATAAATGCGTAACAGTTACTAAGTTCATCAACGTATGCGTTTTCCGCATCTGCGAGTTGACTGTTCATGTTCCGTTTGTTGAGCTCCCAGGGTCATCAGTACGTTTGGAACGTCTGCGCCCTTAGGTAATCGCCCCTTGTATACATCGCATGTTTGAGCTGGTAGAACTTGGACATGCGAATTTATATCGGCTTGTCAGGGCTATTGGATCATTGGGACCAAATTGCATCATAGAGAGTTGGTCTCTATGCTTTTCGCGGAAATATAGAGGGGACACTCGCACATGTTCTGACACATGCGAGTTGGATCTACCCTGCATAACGAGAATTATGGTTACGTGGTTCGACTTAGGTCGCACTCGCAATATCTCGCTGGTTTTATCCTGAGCGAGGTCTAAACTTCGAGAAGTCTCTCACGGACATTTTAGCTTTCATTGGAAGTCTGAACACACGTGTCCTTTAAAGAGGAGTCTGGTCTCGAGTTTCTAGGTGAGAGAAATCTCACTATAACACATGCCCCTAGTTTCGCGACGTGACAGGAGCGGTCACTGAGGGAAACTATTATTCGAGAGACAGGTGAAAGGTTGTCACGAGGAGGTGACCTTTTGGTTGTCCCATCGAGGGTTTCGAAAAATGACGGCTGTAATTATTAGTAATTATTACCTTTATGGTGCCACGTCACAAAACCCTTCGGTTTTCGTGTAGGCGTGGCCATCGTTGGCCGTTAGATTGGGCGACCTTAGGCATTCTGGCTGCCACGTGTCACAATCCCAATTAATAAGGGATATGGGTATTTAAATACTTTGATACGAATCAAAATTCCCATTTTTCCCTCTTACTCTTAACTTCTTCTTTCCCTCCATTACATACACTTCAAAAATCCACTCCCAGATTTTCTACCATTTTTCCACAACATTCTCAATCTCAGAAGTGATCGAGAGCAATCGCAGAAGTCAGAACTAAAGGTTAGTTTTCAAATCACTGCACTTTCGTTTGTTGTTTTGGAGAAAATATGCTTTCCTTTCTGGGTTCGGGTATTTTAAAGGTTTTTTTAGGAATGTATGCTAGTGGGTGTTAATGAGGCTATGTGTTTTAGGTAAGAAAACCTGGGTAAATTCGTAGGATATGACCTGTAAACTGACATAACCGCACACAATTCATAGGCACTGTTCCACGTCTTGAATACTCGCGGATATTCGGATGAACAACTTGAATGTTCGCGGGTGTTCAGATGAACAGCTTGAATACTCGCATATTGCTAAGATTTATTTCCATTTGACTGTTAGCTAGATCTTTTAGGATTTTTATATGTCGCGGGCTGAGTTGCGAGGGTGTTAATCGCTATTCCAAATGGTGGGTGTGTCACAGTATTCTAATGGCCATATACGCGGTTATATGCCCCTTGAGATACTGAGATACACCCAGCCATTTGCGACATGCGTTAATATTCGAATGAGCGTACTCTTTGGTTGATAGGTAGTCTCGGAACGGTGGGGGTCTCCCAGTAACTTCAGGATTATGCTCGAAAATGCATACCCCTTGAGTCACTGGGAAACTCCCAGCCATTTCTGGAGGTATACCGCTTAGCCGAGGATGCGTGAATTACTTGCCCAAGATAGTTTTATCTCTTCTCGCACATTGATGGGATGGTCAGTATTCGCAAGGAGGCTGACCATTCTGTCGAGTGCGACTTTATAATCTACTGCGGGTGAGATCACTCACTTTGTTTTTCACACATCCATCACACTGAAAAGATCTTCTATCTTTCAGATGAGCGATCTATCGGATAGCCAACAGCTCGGCTCGGGAGGTCATGCATTTGACGGTGAGACTGACCAGGAGAGGGACAGTTTTCTCCCCACGGACATTTCCGAAGTGGAGGCCGCTCAAATAGAATTAGGTCCGATGTCTTCTGTGGACATCGAGAGGATGGTGCAGGAACTCGCAGAACCTGGGACCATCGATATCCGGGACAGCGAGTCCACAGTGTCGGCACGCGACTACCTTATACATACGAGGCATGCTCCTGACGTTGAGGTCGAGGAGATGGACGAGGAATGGACGACTCCAGCTCGCGAGTCAGGTGGGGAAGAGGAGGAGGCGGAAGGGAGTGGGACAGATTCGGTCGACGATTCCCAGCTGAACGAGCCCTTCGCGTGCGAGGATTTAATCTCGAGGGTTGCCAAATCAGACTTCACCACCTTTGTGAGGTTGAATTTGCTGCGACTCGCGTTTCAACATCCTAAACCGTCTCAGAGAGCGCACCTTCCATTTACTAACCCTGCGATCATTCCCACAGAGGATGTGGTAGTCTCAATACCCATCCTTCGGTGTGGTGTATCGGTCCCCTTTCACCCCTTCGTCGCAGTCATTCTCAGGCGATATGATGTATCGCCCTTTCAGCTAACTCCCAACAGTTATCGCACTGTCCTAGCCTTCTATGCGATGTACATGGAGTATGTCCATAGGGCTCCTTCAGTAGAAGAATTCAGCTATTTCTACGACATAAAAAGCGTAGGTCTTCATAACGGCTTCTACTGCTTTAGCAAATGGGCGACTTCTGAAATCAACGGAGTTGAGGGAATGGTGTCGAACATGGGTGATTGGAAATCGAAGTGGTTTTATGTCTTTAAGGTTCCATGGATTAGGACTGACTTTAATCGCAGACCTAGTATGTTGCGTATTTCTTTGACTTAGACATTTTTTGCATTACTTTTGGAATCTTTTGCTCACTCGCTCTTTGTTGTCATCGCAGATAGACCAGCTCGACCGACCCTTGACGCGACTAGCAAGGAGACAGCTGAAATTCTCGGGAGCCTTCCGGTACAAGATCGCGACTGGCGATTATTGTGTACAACTGCGAAGTTGCGAGAACATCAGCTGATTCCTGAGAACGCAAGTCTTCAAAGGGAGCCAGTATACAAAGAACCATCCGAGAAGCAGCAAGAACGAATAGACAAGCGTCTTTCTAAGCAAACTCCTCGACAAAATTCAGGTAATTCGTCTCTTGTTATAAACTAACAGGTAGGATTTTGACTTATACTTATCTTTCATTTATGTTCGCAGATATGACTTTTCTGAAGTCTGCCCCTGTCCTGAAGATCAAACCAAAGGGTGGAACAGCGACGACTTCGCCGGTTGTCGCTCAGAAGAGGAAGAGCGATGCGATAGCTACACTTGTCGCGGACTCTTCCAAGAAGCTGGCCAAGACCACACAAGACAAGGGGAAGAAAGTCGTAATTGATCCACCTGTTCGAGCTCGCGACTTCCTGGCCATGCAAGAGAAGTTCCTGGCTGAGATTCCTTATGAGGATCTTGTTACGCGATATGCTGAACTGGCCGCGCAGTCAATGGCTTTGTTCATAAAAGCTGCGGCTACTCCTTCGAAGGAAGCCGACTCGCTGAAGAGGCAGAACGCTCATTTTAAAGAGAATATAAAAAAGCTGAAGCAAGAAGTGGCGAGGATGGAGAAAGAGCTCGAGGAACTCAGCAAGGCCAAGGAGAAGGAGCTCGAAGAACTCAACAGGGCGAAGGAACAGGCGGAGATTGAAGTCAAGAAGTCGCAGGCAACGATCGTGGAGATGGCCCGCGATTTGGAGGCTGAGAAAGAGAATGGGAAGAAGCAGTATGATCAGGCAGTGTCTGATTATATCTATACCACTCTTTCCAAAGTCCCACACTTCGACTTTTCTCTTCTTGGAGCAGAAGCCGCTGAGATTGCCAAGGCTTTTCGCGCCATGTCGCCTACTCAGACTCAAGGTGGGGGAGGTAACCTTCTTGACGAGGTCGAGGGCGCACAAGCTGAAGAAGTCGAGAATGAGGTCATCAGCAAAGTCGCGGACAAGACTGCTCCGGATGAGACTACTCCTGCTGCTCCAGATGCTTAGTTATCCTTATGTTGTTTTTTAATTTTACTTCTATCTTTTTTTTTATATATGCGGTACAAGGGTACTCGCGCTTATGTACTTGGATGAATTTACTTTTTGTTTTGGACAAATTTCTATCCTCGCGGGGATAGCTATCCTTTAACATTTACGCAGTACACGGGTACTCGCGTTTTTATATATATATATATTTGCGACTCCAATTACAGCTTGGTGTAATAAGTAGGAACATTTGCAAAGCTGGTAAAATTTTTGAAATTTAACAAGTAATTTTATTCATATAATCAATAGTACATTCGGGCATATATCCCCCTATACTTAGGATTTTTCCTTGTTGAATGAAAAATATCTAAGTATAAGTACAAGAATGAACATAATCGAATAATGCGAATACTATTGATAATAAACTTTCAAGCTCTCGCTATTCCATGCTCGTGGAATCGCAGTTCCATCGAGTGTTGCGATTCGATACGTTGCATCACCAATTTGATCTGCGATGAGGTATGGTCCCTCCCAATTATCTCCGAAGACCCCGTGCGACGGGTTTTTGGTGTTTGGCATTACTTTTCTAAGGACCAAGTCTCCTGCTCGCAGGGGTTTTACTTTCACTTTGGAGTTAAAGTATCTTGCAATTCGCTGTTGGTAAGCCGCATTTTTTAGGTGCGCTTTATCACGCTTTTCCTCCAAAAGATCAAGGCAGAATAGCTGATTCTCGTTGTTCTGAGAGATGTTGAAAATATCCCTGCGAAGGGAACCTGCCCCAACTTCAACTGGCAACATGGCCTCGCACCCGTAAGAAAGTGAGAAGGGTGTTTTGCCAGTTGTAGATCGAGGGGTCGTACTATAGGACCATAGGACTTGCGATAACTCGTCTGGCCAAGCCCCTTTGCGATCTTCTACTTTTCCCTTTATGGTGTGTTTAATTATTTTATTAACGGCTTCAGTTTGTCCGTTACTCTGCGAGTAAGAAACTGCGGAGAAAGCCTTCTTAATCCCCAAATCGTCACATAGCTGTCGCATCTCTTTACAGTCAAACTGTTTTCCATTGTCTGAAATGAGTTTATGCGGAATGCCAAAACGACAAATGATGGAGGTATAGACAAACTCGCGTAATTTCGTTGCAGTGATGGTTGCGAGTGCTTTGGCTTCAGCCCACTTCGTGAAGTAATCGACTGCGACTACCACATATTTGACTCCGCCTTTTCCTTTGGGTAACTCGCCGATTAAATCGATTCCCCATATTGCAAAGGGCCAAGGACTTGTCATAGAGTGGAGGTTACTCGGAGGCTGATGTGTGTAAGTGGCTATTCGCTGACATCTATCACACCTCTTTGCAAATGCGAGAGCATCTTGTCGCAATGTTGGCCAGTAATATCCTTGCCGCATAATTTTTAAGGCAAGGGAATTACCTCCGGTATGATTGCCACAAATCCCCTCGTGTACTTCACGCAGTATGTAACCGCAGTCTTCTCCACTGATACATTTGAGAAGTGGTTGGCTAAAACTTCTGCGATACAACCTTTGGTCATATATCACATAACGGGCTGCTCGCTGTCGCACTTTCCTCGCTTCTATTTTATCATCAGGTAGGAGCCCCTTTTCAAGGTATGCGAGGATAGGAGTCATCCAGGTAATCTCCTGAACATCATCTATCTCCATGATTACTTCTCGATCTATGGTTGGGTGAGCCAATACGTCTACCGGAATTACATCGAGTAATTCGGCTTCACTAGTTGAGGCCAAACGGGCCAATGCGTCTGCGTGGACATTTTGAGCACGTGGTACTCGAGATACAACTACATTTTTTAACTTCTGCATTATTTCACGAACGATGGCTAAGTATTTAACCAATCTTCCGCCTCTTGCTAGGTATTCTCCATTCACTTGGCATACCATGATTTGAGAGTCGCTAAAAGCCTGTAGATACTCGACTTTCATCTCGAGGGCCAGTTTCAATCCTGCGATTAAAGCCTCATACTCGGCTTCATTGTTAGATGCAGAAAATTCAAAACGTAAAGCAGCGTGTACCTTGAAATTATTGGGACTGATTAACAAGATCCCACTGCCAGAACCTTCGTTATTTGAGGCTCCATCGACGTACAATGTCCATACTTCTTTGCCTGCCATGACAATGTCATTTCTATCCTTTACAACTGCCACCTCGGTTCTTGGGAATTCAAGTATAAAATCTGCCAAGGCTTGCCCCTTGATCGCAGTTCTCGGTTTATACTTGATGTCGAACTGACTCAACTCCATCGCCCACTTTAACAATCTCCCCGATGCTTCTGGTTTCGCTAAAACCTGTCTTAAGGGGAAGTTTGTCAAAACTTCAATGCTGTGAGCCTGGAAGTAAGGTCGCAATTTTCTTGAGGATATTATCAAGGCGAAAGCTAATTTCTCCATTTGAGGATAACGCGTCTCGGCGTCTAGTAATCGCTTACTGACGTAATACACCGGGTATTGGCGTCCTTGGTCCTCGCGTATTAGTACTGAACTAATCGCATATTCGGAGACGGCCAAATAGATAGACAAAACTTCTCCGGACAACGGCTTCGATAAGATTGGAGGTTGCCCCAAATGCATTTTTAAAGCTTGGAAGGCCTGCTCGCATTCTTCGTTCCAATGAAACCTTTTGTTGCCTTTCAAAGTCTGGAAAAACTCTTTACACTTATCAGAGGATCTGGATATAAAGCGGTTTAAAGCCGCGACTTTACCTGTGAGGCTTTGAACCTCCTTTGGCTTAGTCGGTGATGGCATCTCTACCAATGCCCTGATCTTCGCAGGATTGGCTTCTATTCCTTGCTGATTTACCATAAAACCAAGGAATTTCCCCGAGCCCACCCCAAAGACGCATTTCAACGGATTTAGACGCATCTTGTATCGCCGCAATATGTCGAACATGGCCTGCAAGTGGGTAATATGATCCTCCGCATGTTGCGATTTTACGAGCATATCGTCAACATATACCTCCATTGTCTTTCCAATAAGATCTGCGAACATCATATTCACTAGCCTTTGATAAGTCGCACCTGCGTTTATTAAACCAAAAGGCATTAGTTTGTAACAGTATAATCCTCGATCAGTAATGAACGAGGTATGTTCTTGGTCTGGTTCATACATCGGGATTTGATTGTATCCCGAGTACGCATCCATGAAGCTCAAAAGCGCGTGACCTGCAGTGGCATCGACAAGCTGGTCAATGCTAGGAAGAGGAAAGATGTCCTTGGGACAGGCTTTGTTTAGATCTGTAAAGTCAACGCATGTGCGCCATGAGCCATTAGGCTTTGGCACGAGTACTAGGTTAGCTAACCAGTTGGGGTAAAATGACTCCCGTATAAAGCCGCAGGCAAGGAGGCGGTCGACTTCTTCTTTCAGCGCTTGGTACCTCGCAGGGTCCATTTTACGGCACTTTTGTCGGACACCTCGCACTTTGGGGTCAATGTTCAAGCGATGACACATGACCTGCGGGGATATCCCGACCATATCTGAATGTTTCCAGGCAAAAATATCAAGATTTTGCTTTAAAAAGGTCGTTAATTGTTCTCGCAACTGTATATTTAATTTAGAACCAATTTTTAAAACCTTGTTATTATCTATAGGATCTATAGGTACCTCGATTGTGTCTTCCGCGGCTTGGGCTGCGGCGGTGTGATCGAGGATTCTCGGATCCAAGTCTGGTTCGTCCATGTGCGGCACCTCCTCGATCCTGAGGATCTCCTGACGAGGCGGTGGTGCATCCAAAAGGTAGATAACATTTACCGTCCTTTTTTCTGCGAGTTTAACAGCTGCGTTATAACATTCTCGTGAGTCTGATTGGACTCCCCGCACCGAACCTACTCCAGCGGGAGTAGGGAACTTCATCGTCAGATGATAGATCGAGGTTATGATCTTCATCTCCTTCAGAATTGGTCGACCAATTACGGCGTTATACGCTGAGTATTGGTCGATTACTGCGAAGTCGGCCATCGACTTGGCTGTTACTGGGGCAGTTCCCAAAGTGATTGGGAGCTTGATCATTCCTTTAATTGCTATGACATCTCCCGAAAAGCCATAGATGCTTGATGTCATAGGTCGCAAATCCTTCTCTTGCAACCCCATTTGCTTGAAGGCTTGGAAATTCAGCAAATTCACTGAACTCCCATTGTCAACCAGTATACGATGGACATTGTCTCCACCAATATTGGCGACTATCACTAGTGCATCAGAGTGCGGGTGATGGACCCATCTCGCGTCGCTCTCCATAAAGATGATGTCGTCGCATTCTTTCTTCAAGAGCTTCTCTGGCCGTTCACCAAGATTGTTCACATTGGTTAGCGGCCTCTCCTTGGCTTCTCTGGCATACCTTTCTTGCGATTTGCGAGAGTCGCCTGCGATGTGTGGTCCTCCGATAATAGTTAGGATATTGCGAGGTGTTCTGGAGCCACTCGCGTTCTGGGTTTCTCCTTTGCCATCCGCTTGGGGATGACTTTCCTCGCTTCTTTTATACTTGTCGAACTGCCCTCTTCGGATCAGTTCCTCTATTTCATCCTGCAAGACCCAACATTCAAGAGTAGTATGACCAATGTCTTTGTGGTACTTACAGAATTTTTTAGGATCCCTCCGGTCGCGATTCACCCTGATGGGGGGCGGCTTCTTGAAGACCCCGTTCCTTTCCTCAATCGCATAGATATGGTCTCGAGGTACGGCAAGTTCAGTATAGTTGACGAAGCGAGGTCCTCCCTTCCTTTTCGGCAAGGACTCCTTCTTTGGGGGTGACTTAGCCAGCTTCGGGCTTCGCTGTCTGCGCGGGCTACGTCTTCTCGGGCTTCGGCCCCTGGAATTCTTCCCTCGCAGACTGCGAGATCGTGACTGCGGTATGGGTGACCGACGTTTGTCCTTCCCCTTCTCTAACTCTGCTAGAGAGTTCTCGATTCTCTTGTGAGGTTCGGCCATGGCGAAGAACTCTACTAAGGACTCCGGCCTTCGAGCTTGCAATTCCTTCCAGAAGTCGGTCCTCGGTAAGATGCCTGTTATCAACATACAAACAAGCGAAGACTCGGGGGCCTTCTCGACCTTTGTTACTTCTGCGTTAAAACGCTTGAAATAGTCTTGTAAAGACTCACCAGGTTCTTGTTTGATGTTGGCCAAAGTCGTATACGGTGGCCTATACGTCATTGTGGCCTGGAAATGCGTGAGGAATAAGTCGACGAAGGTTTCCCACGTCGATATCGATGCCTCAGGTAATTGGGTGAACCAATCATGAGCATTTTCCTCGAGTGTTGCCGCAAGAATGCGGCACTTCGCGAGTTGCGGTACCTGGTCTACTTCCATTATAGTATTGAATTTTTCTAAGTAATCTATCGGGTTAGAAGTACCTTTATACTTGAGGGATTCGGATAAACGAAACCCTTTCGGAAGTTGAGCCTGTCGCACCTCTGCAGTAAAAGGCGAGGTGCCATGCAACTTGTATATAGGCTTGCGCTGCTGCTCGAGCATCTTTAAAGCTTGCAGAAGCATGCTTTGGTCAATTCCTCCTGTCGCAGGGGCTGGAGTTGCTGCGACTGCGGGGCTCGCAACCACTGCGGCAAGGTTTGCTGGGATATTAATCCCAGTAGTCGCGATCGGCGCGATAGGCGGGTTATTACCTGCGTTGACACCCTGATCGCTAGCATGGGGATCACGGAGCGTCTCAGTATTATGTGGGCCGCGGGAGCGTGCTCTAAAAACTGCGTTGAGATGATCACGTAGATCACCTCGGTGTACTTGATAACGTCCTCCCTGTTGTGTTTGTACAGAGCCGGACATTGTATATCTGCTCGGAGTGCGGCCATGCGATGACGAAGAGGCTGACTCTGCGTCATTGTCTCTCGATGGACGACTGCGAGGATTACGGCGCTCAGGATCTTCGTCAATTTGTGCGCTCTGGTTAGGAAACCTTGCGGATTGATCTCTTGACATCGGGTGATTCAAGTCCAGAGCTTCAGGGTCAGTTCTTCGTTCCCTGCGTACACGGTTAGTATGACGTCTAGAAGTTGTTACCTGAGGGTTATCGTTGCGAATGGCGGGAACTCGAGGAGGGCGTCGAGCTCGACTCTGTCCGTCTACCTCGGCTTGTAGTGCCCGCAGTTGATCCTGAATTGCAGCATATTGATTGGTGGTGAGCTGGACCATTCCCTCGGATACTACCGCCGGAGTGACGGGGGGAAAATGCATGGTTGCTGGTGGTGTGGACGTGTCCCCGACTTGAGGGCCAGTCGTTTCTGGGAATAGGTTGAGAGGTCTAATATTGCTCCTCCCTACTCCGCCGTTGATGACGTCCACAGGTGGCACTCCAGCTCCGGGCAGGGGTACACTCATCATTCCAATATTGATGGACCCGTTGTTAGCTCCGTTAACGTGATTTCCAGCCATGATGAAATAGTGTTCTTTGAAGTGAATGAAATCTTTTAGTCGAATTCCCACAGACGGCGCCAAATGTTGTCGAGTGAATTTCGCAACACCGAAATGTATTATTTAATTAATATAAAAGAGAATTTTCAGGGAAGTGACAAGTGCGAGTATCCGACCTAGAATGGCGAGTACTCGACTGGGAATGCAAGAACAAACAACAAGGCTGGAAAATGTAAATAAGACAAAGAATTATAGTGGTTCAGTCAGATTGTGATCTGCTTAGTCCACTGTAGCAAAGGATTCGTAGGTGCCATTTTCATGGTGGATCACCCCTTTATATACAAAGTAGGTGTCCAATCGGTTACACAAGGATCACATTCATTGTTAATCCATTATTTACATATTGAATTGCAATAAGTAAACCCAAACAACGTTAACATCAATAAATGCGTAACAGTTACTAAGTTCATCAACGTATGCGTTTTCCGCATCTGCGAGTTGACTGTTCATGTTCCGTTTGTTGAGCTCCCAGGGTCATCAGTACGTTTGGAACGTCTGCGCCCTTAGGTAATCGCCCCTTGTATACATCGCATGTTTAAGCTGGTAGAACTTGGACATGGGAATTTATATCGGCTTGTCAGGGCTATTGGATCATTGGGACCAAATTGCATCATAGAGAGTTGGTCTCTATGCTTTTCGCGGAAATATAGAGGGGACACTCGCACATGTTCTGACACATGCGAGTTGGATCTACCCTGCATAACGAGAATTATGGTTACGTGGTTCGACTTAGGTCGCACTCGCAATATCTCGCTGGTTTTATCCTGAGCGAGGTCTAAACTTCGAGAAGTCTCTCACGGACATTTCAGCTTTCATTGGAAGTTTGAACACACGTGTCCTTTAAAGAGGAGTCTGGTCTCGAGTTTCTAGGTGAGAGAAATCTCACTATAACAATATGAAAAGAAGCAACCACAACCAGAGGCTAAGGGATCTCAAGAAGATAAGTGAGAGGGAGTCAAAGCTTAAAGTGGGAACTTATGTCGGAGTTGACATTATCTATGTTAGCACATTAATTCTTGAAGTACAGTTTAGTGTTCAGATTGTTTTGAACAGTACTTTCTTGATTCCTACTTTTAAAGTAATTTAGTTTCGCTTCCGCTTTTAGTTAAATAATGTTTTTCTTTTGTTTTGCTAATTATAGTGTTGACATTATGTTTGACACTGAATAATTGGAAACTGTTTTTACTCTGATATTCTTTTCAAATTATCATTGACTTCCTTAGCTTCCTTTTTCAATGTTGTGAATATTGTGGGTAAGAAATCTTATATTAAGATAACATCCTTATTATTATGGCACGATAGATTGGGTTATATTTCTAAAGAAAGGGTTGATCGATTACTTCTAGCTAAAATTCTTCCTCTTGTTGATGTTTCTGGTTGGGATACTTGTGCTGATTGTACTTGTGGAAAATTGACTAAAATAAGAAAGCAAACTGCTAACTGTAGTCACTCTTTATAAGAGATTATCCACACTGACATCAGTAGACCTTATTCCACCACGTTGTGCAAAAACAAGTATGTCATAACTTTCATAAATGATTTTTCTCTATATGGCTTCACTTGATTCAAGAAAAATCTAACGCTCTTGATAAAGTTAAAATCTTTCGAAATGTTCTTCAGAAACAATTAGGAAGAGTCATCAAAGTTGTTCTTGCAGATCGTGGAGGAGAATATTATGGTCGTTATTCAGAATATGGACTACACATGAGGCCTTTTGTTCAATATTTTCAAGAAATTGTGTAGTTTCTCAATAGAATATATGTCAGGTTCACCTGAGCAAAATGGCGTTACTGAAAGGAGAAATTGCACTCTCATGGATATGTTAGAAACATGATGAGTAGATCAAATCTTCTAGAGTTTTTATGGGGTGAAGCACTTATGACTGCAACTTATATCTTAAATCGTGTTCCAAGTAAATATGTTCCCAAAACCCTTTTGAGTTGTGGATTGGGAGAAAGCATAGCCTGAATCATCTTCGTGTATGGGATTGTCCAGCTAAAATAAGGATTTATGATTCTAATTTCAAAAAGTTAGATCTAAGAACAGTTCGCTGTTATTTCATTGGTTATCCAATGCACTCAAAGGCTATCGCTTTTGTTGTCCTACTCGTCATACACGAATTGTTAAGTCTCAGACTGCTATTTTTTTTTTCTTTTTTTTTGGGAATTTGATGTTGCTGAAAATATTCCTCCAACATCTCTTGAAATGGAGGAGTCATCTAAAGGAATTTTTATTCCTATGTCTTTTTCAAGAGATGATAATAATAGCAGTCTTATTCTTACTCTAGTTGATAACACTCCCATTGCTGATGAATATATTGCTCCTAATATCTAAGATGACGAGGGTCCTATTATTGATGAGGAACCTATTATTAAAGAAGGTTTTGTTGTTGATGAGGGTCCTGTTATCAGAGAAATCTAATTGTAGAATGTGTCATTCAAAATGATGGTCAACAAATAGAGGTTATTCCAGAAGTACCTCCTATATGGAGATCTCAAAGACAAAAGATGTCAATAAGGTGTGATGATAATTTTGTTTACCTTGGAGAAGGTGAATGTGATCTTGGTCATTTTGTGGAACCTCTCACTTATAGTGAAGCACCTAATTGTCCACATTCTTCAAAATGGATAGAAGCTATGGATGATGAGATTAAGTTCATGGACAAAAATAATGTATATGTGGAAATTAGTTCTATTACCTGATGGTTTTGAAACCAATAGGTTGCAAATGGATTTGTTAAGAACTAAAAGGATAAAATGGGACAGATTGAAATGTATAAATCACGTTTAGTGACAAAAAGCTTTACTCAAAGAGTGTATTGATTACATTAAAACTTTCTCACTTGTTTTCACTAAAGATTCATTCAGAATTATTATGGATTCAGTTGCACACTTTGATTCAGAGTAGCATCAATTGGTTGTTAAAACTGTTGTTCCGAATGGAGAATTGAGTGAGCAAGTCTATATGTCTCAACCTGAAGGCTTCGAGGAAAATGGAAATGACAATTTGGTTTGCAAATTGAAATGATCCATTTATGGTCTCAAACAGGCATCTTGTTGGAAATTATTTTACCAGGATCTTAGATCTACTCACAAGTATGTTGATTAACACCCTAAATATGAACTTTCTAAAACGATGAAATAAACACATATAAAGTTTAGTAAACCTTACATTGGGTGCAGCAGAATAATATGACTCCTTCCGTTCAGATATCTAGCCCTTGATTCCTTTCTGTAGCAGAGCATTATCAATATCTGAACCTGGATCTCTTTCTCTGATTCTTTAGTGCTAAAACTCCTTCTTGCTGAAAGTCTTTCTTCACGATCTTCCTCACTATGATTGAGGTATCACTTGCTGTGTGTGGGCACTACTCTAACACTAAGAAAATTTCGAAATTGAAGAGGGAAGAAAGAGAAGAAGATGGCAGGTAGGTATAGAGAGAGAAGGCTCAGTTTTTTTGTGAATGAAAAGTGTAGAAAATTTTAGTGTAATTTTCCTGAAGCCTTCACTATCTATTTATAACATTCCACTAGGGTTTGGTTTGAATTATTTGGCATTAAAATAATGAAAATATCAGTTTGAAAAACCATCTCAAGTGGCCGGCCATAGTGTATAATGGGCCTTACTTGGATTTTGCAGTTTTCACAAATTTTATTTCTATTTTCTCAAAAACGCCAATTTTCAAATTCAACCATTTAAATGCCAATTCTAACTATTTAATAACTATAAACAATTATTAAATAATATTGTCATTTATCAAATTTATTAATTGAACCATACAAAGTATCATTATTAACAAATATGCCCCTAAAACTCTTTCTTTACAATTTCGCCCTTACTTAGTGAAAAATTCACAAATAGACATAGTCTAATTTGAGAATTATAATTGATTAATCAAAACCAATTATATGAGTCTTACAAGCAATATTATCTCAACTAGTGGGGGGACCATGGGTCTATATAGCCGAGCTTCCAATAAGCAGATTAAGAATTTATAACCTAAATTCACTGACTTATTAATTCTTCGTTGAATCCACGCATAGAACTTAGAATTGCACTCTCAGTATATAGAATGCTCTATATGTTCCACCATATAGACACATCATTAGTTATCCATTGTTATAATCCTAATTTGATCAATGATCCTCTATATGAATGATCTACACTGTAAAGGGATTAGATTACCGTTACACCCTACAATGTATTTTATCCTTAAAACACTTAATCCCGTATAAATGATATTTCAGCTTATGTGAAATGAGTACTCCACCATTTATTTTCGTTTGGTCAAGCTCGAAGGAGATCATCCTTTACTTACTATTCGCCAGATAGAAGCTATAGATTCCATGTTTATGTTAGCGCTCCCACTCAATTGCACTACCGTGTTCCCAAAATGTACGTATCACCCTGACCCAAAAGTAGGCTTAACTAACAAATCAAAGAACACGAATAGCCTCTTGAGATTGAGCCTAATCATAACAGGATTAAGATCATTTGATCTAGGATCAACTAGGCGATATTGACTTGAATAGATAGTACGGTAAGTTTAATAAATCTAAGTCAAAGTTCAATATCGGTCCCTTTCGATGCATACTCCACGCATCCAACCTGAGCTTTACTTTAACCAATGCTTTGGAAAGAACATAGCATTTCTCCAAATGCAAGTAAACTCTGTTGTAGATTATCATATCAGTAAAACCCTGTGTCTGATAAATCTAGGAAACTTTATTCACATAGTCATGTTTACTTTCCAAAGTTTTGACAACACAATAAACAGGATCAAGTATGTGAAAAGGGTTTCAGATGAATTTATACATTATGTACATATAATCATGAAATAAATCATGTGAACCATGCAACATTAAATGTTATTTCTGATCTATATTAATAAGTAAATCTGATTATATTGAAATGAGTTTTATTTAGGGCATAAAACCCAACACATCTCACCAGTGGTACTTGAAGTTTGATAAGGTTGTGACACTGTTGGGTTTTATCGAGAACAAGTTTGACTAATGTATTTATATGAAGATCAGTGGGAGTCGTCATATTTTTTTTCTTTATGTAGATGATATTTTACTTGCCAGCAATGATTTGTCATTACTAAATGAGACCAAAAGTTTTCTATCTACCAATTTTGATATGAAAGATCTTGGAGATGCATCTTTTTTTTTGGAGGTTGAGATTCATCGTGATAAGAATCGAAAATTTCTTGGCTTACCTCAAGAATCTTACATTAATCGTGTGCTTAGAAAGTTCAACATGGATTTGTGTAAAGCTAATTTCATTCCTATTATGAAAGGGACAAATTTACTAAGCAACATTGTCCTAAGAACGACTTAAAAAGAGAAGCAATGAAGAATATCCCATATGCAAGTGTAGTAGGGAGCTTGATGTATGCTTAGGTTTGCACTGGACCTGACGTTGCTTTCATAGTCGATGTTCTTGGGAGATATTTATCTGATCCTACCCATGATCATTGGGTTGTAGCCAAGAAAATTTTGAGATATGTGCATAGAACGAAGAGTTTTATGATTGTGTATAAGCATGTCGACAATTTTCAAGCTGTTAGGTATTCACATTCAGATTTGGTGGTTGTGTAGATGATTTAAAGTCAACTTCTAGCTATATTTTCACTTTTGTTGGTGCTGCTATTTCTTGAAAAGTGTTAACTAGACTTTAATCACATCATCTACTATATATGTTGAATTTGTCGTATGTTATGGGGCATCTTTACAAGCTTTATGGTTAAAGAATTTGATTTTAGAGATACGACTAGTTGATTCTATTTCCTTTCCTATACTAATCTATTGTGATAATAATATTTTTGTTTTCTTTTCAAAGAATAATGAGATTAGTAGTGCTTCCAAAATATGGAAATAAAGTATCTCACTATTAAAGACTTGGTCAAGAAAGGAGACATTGTGATAGAATATTGAAAGACTAAGTTGATGTTTGCAGATCCTCTAACCAAATTAAGTGCCATATTGTTTGATAAACATGTTTTTAATATGAGCATTTTATAATCTTTTGTTCCTTTGGGTTAGTGGGAGTTTCTTGTTTTATCTTTTGAGATTACATTTATATGTAGTTTACTTGTTGATGTTATGAACTACTTTGTGGGCCAATATTTTAATTATTGGATGTTTATGCTTTCAATTAGGCTTTGTTATATTCTCGAGAATGATTGAATTGAAAACATATAGTTCATATTTTGTTGTGATCATTGTTTTTTAAGTTTAATTACTTAATGACAATGATATTTTGTTGGCTTAATTTTTTAAGCAAGTTTAGTGACACTTACTTATTTATTAATTAGTGTATGGTTAATTTCACTGGCTTATTTATTAAGCATCACGGTATCAGTGAAATTGAGGACTGATAAGGATATTATGTTATTTTAAATTGATCACATATTGAACATAATTCCTTACCACACTACTAGACTTATTGACCATGTCGATTTAATACTTTGGTATTTGTGATTATGAATGTCTTTTGTTGAGTTAAAAATAATATGATTGCCATAGTTCATTATCAAAAGTTAAATTGGACCGGTATGTTGAGATGCTATCAGAGAACTATCATTTTTAAAGTGGCCACAAAATGTTTTCCTGTTGTTCAACCCATGAGTCGTTTTCAAACAAAATTATTTTGATATATAATATATATGTATTAAAATTAATGTAGCCCAAGTGGGAGAATGTTAGACTTTTCATTTGGGTTTACATTGACTTTTATTGGTTTTTATTAAAACTTGAGTTGATTGGATACTTCTTTGCTGTATTAGCCCATATTGTTGGTGATCACTTGTTAATGGGCTTAGCATCTGTGTGTAAAGTCTAGGTGAAGCAGAAGTGTGGGCTTTTCTAGTTAACTGAAGCCTTCGATGAGCAGGCCTAGTCCAATTAGGGTTATGTAGCTAAGTCCCCTCCCTAACTCTATAAATACATATTGTCTCATCGCAATTGTATACCTTTTGATAATCAGATAAATAAATTGCTTCTGATTTAGAGATCTAGGGAGGAAGACTTAGTTGATAGTATTGCACTATCGAATTGAAGTAATTGCTATGAATCGAATTGGGGTAATTGCTATGGATCAATCAAGTACGCATACCTAATTATTATATATTATTATTGTGTTCTATGTGTTGGAATTTATTTTACCAGGATCTTAGATCTACTCACAAGTATGTTTATTAACATCCTAAATATGAACTTTCTAAAACGATGAAATAAACACATATAAAGTTTAAGAAACCTTACATTGGGTGCAGCGGAATATAATGACTCCTTCCGTTCAGATATCTAGCCCTTGATTCCTTTCTGTAGCAGAGCATTATCAATATCCAACTCGGATCTCTTTCTCTGAATCTTTGATGCTGAAACTCCTTTGCTGATGATCTTTCTTCACGATCTTCCTCACTATGATTGAGGTATCACTTGATGTGTGTGGGCACTACTGTAATCACTAAGGATTTCGAAATTCTCAAGAGGGAAGAGAAGAAGTGACAGCTAAAGATAGGGAGAGAGAAGGCTCAGGTTTTTCTCTGAAGGAAAAATAGAAAATTTAAGTGTAAATTTCCTGAAGCCTTCACTATCTATTTATAGCATTCCACTAGGGTTAGGTTTGAATTATTTGGCATTAAAATAATGAAAAAATCAGTTTAAATTTCCTACAAAAGTGGCTGGCCCTACACTTAGTGGATTGGGCCTTGCTTTTTGCAATTTTGCAATTTTAACACCTTTTGTATCTGATTTTCTCAAAAATACCAATTTCCTAATTCAACCATTTAAATGCCAATTCTAACTATTTAATAACTATAAATAATTATTAAATAATATTGTCATTTATCATATTTATTAATTGAACCATACAAAGTATCATAATTAACAAATATGCCCCTATAAACTCTTTCTTTACAATTTCGCCCTTACTTAGTGAAAATTTCACAAATAGACATAGTCTAATTTGTGAATTATAATTGATTAATCAAAACCAATTACATGAGTCTTACAAGCAATATTATCTCAACTAGTGGGGGGACCATGGGTCTATATAACCGAGCTTCCAATAAGTAGATCAAGAATTTAGCACTAAAATTCACTAACTTATTAATTCTTCGTTGAATCCACGCATAGAACTCGAATTGCACTCTCGCATATAGAATGCTCTATATGTTCCACCATATAGACACATCATTAGTTATCCATTGTTATAATCCTAATGTGATCAATGATCCTCTATATGAATGATCTACACCGTAAAGGGATTAAATTACCGTTACACCCTACAATGTATTTATTCCTTAAAACACTTGACCCCGTATAAATGATATTTCAGCTAATGTGAAATGAGTACTCCACCATTTATGTTCGTTTGGTCAAGCTCGAAGGAGATCATCCTTGCTTACTATTCGCCGATAGAAGCTATAGATTCCATGTTTATGCTAGCGCTCCCACTCAATTGCACTACCGTGTTCCCAAAATGTACGTATCACCCCGACCTAAAAGTAGGCTTAACTAACAAATCAAAGAACACGAATAGCCTTTCAAGATTGAGCCTAATCATATCGTGATTAAGATCATTTGATCTAGGATCAACTTAGGCGATATTGACTTGAATAGATATTACGTAAGTTTAATAAATCTAAGTCAAAGTTCAATATCTGGTCCCTTCCGATGCATACTCCATGCATCCAACCCGAGCTTTACTTTAACCAATGCTCGGAAAGAACATAGTATTTCTCCAAATACAAGTAAACTCTTGTTGTAGATTATCATATCGCAAAAACCCTATGTCCGATAAATCTAGGAAACTTTATTCACATAGTCATGTTTACTTTCCAATGTGTTGACGACACAATAAACAAAAGGATCAAGTATGTGAAAAGGGTTTCGTATGAATTTATACATTATGTACATATAGTCATGAAATAAATCATGTGAACCATGCAACATTAAATGTTATTTCGATCTATATTAATAAGTAAATCGATTATATTGAAATGAGTTTTATTTAGGGCATAAAACCCAACAAAACTCCCACTTGCACTAATATAAAACAAAAAGTGCGTTTCAAATAATCTCAACACCTCGATATACAAATCAAGTGTACAAGTAGTAAACTCCTCGTAATAGGATCCGAAAGGTTGAATTAACCACAACCTTTTCTCCACCATTACTCTTCCTTTAATCACAAAATCATTGATAATGTGAAATTCCTCTCTATATGTTTACTCTCTTTGGGATACTCGGATTCTATACCTTTGGCAACTACTTTTGGTTAATCAAAGAAATTAACACTAGTAGTTTAAGGCAATTTGGAATGGTGCCAAAGATGTATAGAACTTTCCTTAGACCGAATAAGTACCTTTCCTGCACTTTTAACATTCGCCTCTCGGTAGACCTAGAGACTTCGTATAGGTTTTTAAACTTCTCCAAAATCACTATTCCACCCCGTAGTAACCACCATCTTATCGTAAAGATTTTCAAAGACTAAGGCAAATTTCGAAACTGATATGGTGTAGTCTAAGAGTTTTTAAACACACTCTTATAGACTAACATATAGTTCCTCTTCTTTATCTTAAGATTTACTTGATTGTCTTCCAATGTTCTTCTCCCGGATTAATCCGATACCTACTCATTACTCCCACTCAACAACAGAAAATCCGGTCTAAGGCATACAAAAGCATATCTAAGACCTCTCACTCGTTGATGTAAGAAATTCTTTCATGGCTTTATCTTTTCCGGAATAGTCAAGACTTTTCCTTAGATAAATAAAATCTATACCTAAGAAGGTTTGTGAAGCTTCTATAGATTGCCATTAGAAAGAAAATGCTTCAGCATTTTACTAAAGTAAGTTGCTTGCATTAGAGTAAGTAATTACCAGGTATACCTCAAGCCATAGGTTTAGATAAACTCAAACCTATAACATAGGAACAAGAAGTTTTGTTAAGTCCATTGAATAAACTTATACACAAAATTTCCTTTTATGTCCTTGTAATAGAAAACTTTAGGTTACTCCATGTGAATGGATTAAACCATAGTTCTATTGGCTTTTCTTCTTAGTTTCTTATCTTGACAATCCATTACTTGTTTAAACTCACAATAGATTTTAATCACTAGTGTCTCCTAAGTCATAAGAAGGTGAGTTCCTAGAAACTCTCCCACTACGACAAGGTACCGTGAATTATGTCTAAGAAAACTAAATGGTATTGATCTCTTCGTTGTGACAAGACAACAGAGGCAGTGGGATCATCATATGTCATATAAGATGATAGAACACTTTTGGAATCAAGAATTAAATATCTCCTTTATTTGCTACTTGTTTTCGTACTTTAGTCATTTTCTTAGAAAAGTAGTATTTGTTTGAACAAACACTTTCTTATCTATTGACTACGGGATGATCCACCCCTAATCACTTAGAATAGCTAACAAACCATGGTTAACAGTTCTAACTTTTCTTAAGATTTTGATTAGGTCATCCATGAATCTAGTAATGATTTACATTAAGTATACAACCATTACATCATTCTGAAATTGTATTACCATAGAAGGATTTAGGCAACGACTAGTAACTAATCATCAACATGCAACTCGAAATTTCGGGGAGGTAAGTTTTGATATAATTCAAAAATCAATTTAATGATCTTTGAACCGCATATCTACTAACTATTTCTCCACCCCTATCGCCCGCAAGATCTTTAACCACTTCCCTTAATGGTTTTAACCATTGCTAGAAATTAATGAAATTTTTCAAACATTTCAAATTTCTTTTCATAAGGTATAATCTAGAGTTATCGTTTTAAGAATACAACGAAAAACTCATATCCACCCCCCGAATGTACATCCATCTGCGAATGAGATGAACTACTTTCGTGGATATAGGCATATTAACTCTTTGCAGCAGATTGATCTTGTCAAATCCATTATGAACAAGATACAAATGCCATAGATTAAAAAAATGTGGTAGTGTCTATTGATGATATAGGTTTAGTTACATCAAAGAGTTCTTAGAATAAGCAAGTAAGTGGATCCCGGTCACGTATCACCTAACTCATATTCCATACGCTTTTAATCCATTAATAGAAGATGGATATTAAACACTTGAGAAAGTGTAACTGTATTGTATTCTGGAATTAGAAATATAAGAAAATTTCTATTTGGAATCTAAAATTAAAGTCAAAGACTTAAATTCAACCAAATATAATGAGTAATTCTTTCTTGACCACCACTACTAATACAAACTCTAAGTCGATTTGCCCATACAAGTAGGAGATTTCTAAGATTGAGGATTTATATCAATTGGGAATAGAATTTCGGGATTATAATCATATGCGTCATATAAAATGACATGAAATGATTTATAGACCATTCATCCAATGATATATATGAAAGCTAATTCGAAATGAATAAGCTAAGAGGAATTAGGGATAATTTCGCTTAAAATAAGAATCCAACGATGCTTCGATTAGCGAAAGTCAAAGTAATCTTATTTATATAATCTTCTTGTTTCATATCGTAAAAATACTAGTCTAAGGTGTCATCAATTGATGAACACTAGATGTCGCATATACAATATTTATCTTTCGAGATCTAACACTATTATGTATGTCTAATGGTGAAAATCCACTAGTGGATTTATCTCATTAGATAAACAAGCCAAGTTAGACCAACAATGAAGATTCGAAATTAAACTACAACTTAATACCGTAAAATAACATGGTTCAATATAAATTCATACACAATTCGAAAATTATAAACATATAGTAAGTAGGAATGACAAGTGAAAATACTAAAACTTACAATCCTAAATAATTTCCAAGGTTTTCAACAACCGATATCGTTGTCCCGTTTAAGTGCGAGAGTCAAAGCTACCATTCATTGAATGTAGTTGTCGCCTCGTCTAAAATGTTAAACATTCTAGCAACCTTTTATTCGATCAAGATTGGAATTCCGCCGTTGTCCCGTTTAGGCGAGAGTCAAGGCAATTCTATCTTATGAGCTTCCACCATTGTTTCATAATTTGTAAGTCAAGTATGGTCGCCACCATTGTGTGATCCATACCATACAAAACACTTACAAACTACTTATCATGCGAGGTTAAACTAAGTGCGAAATTGCTAATGAACGTTCCTCCATTAGTGAGGATTACTCACTAAAACAAACGCGTGTAAAACCCACAATGGAGATCGAATGTCTCTATAATAAAGCTCATTATTTGAAAAGAGTTGTATTTTCTTTTATTCTCTTTATTTATTCTATTTATTTTAAATATATATTTATTTAATTAAAATTTCCAATTTAGAATGAAAAATTCTAAATATAAATTTTAATTTAATATTTATAAATTTTACTTAGATGGATATGAAAATAATATGAATTATTTCCATCTTAGTAATAATTTCCAATAAATATTTAGAAAAAATATTTAAGTTGTTACAAAATTAATTAATTTACAACTCAAATTTAATTTTCTATAAATATATATTGCATTTCGAAAAATTAAAGTATATAAGAATACAATTTTCGAAAAATGCATATTAAAATAAAAAATAAATCCCGGGAAAAATTATTCTAATTTAATGTTGGCCCAAAATTAATTAATAAAATTAATTTACAACAAAAAATATAATTTTCCTATTTAATTAAATATATAAGAAAAATTTCAAATATTTAAGTAGATGATGAAAATCAACTTAAATATTAATTTTCTATTTAATTAAATACACTAGAAAAATACTTCAAGCAAAAATATCATCTATCTAGATTTTCCTTCGACTAATTAATTCAATTTCTAATAATATACTTTAATTCAATTTATTTTAAATTAATCAATAAATGAAAAAATCATTGATTTAAGTTGATCCAAGAATTAATTAAAATAATTAATTTACAACTTAATCTATTTTTCAAGATAAAATTCGAAATTCTAGCATTTAAGAAATGCAATTTCGAAAATTGATTAATAAAATAAAGAAAAAATATATATTTTGAAAATTATTTAAATTTAGTTGAAAAATTAAATTTCAACTAAAAATAATTTTCTATTTAATTAAATGTCATGAAAAAGAAATATTTAAGTATGATGATAAAATCAACTTAGATATTTAATTTTCAAATTAATTAAATGTATTAAATTCAAGAAATAAATAATTAAGTGTAGAGAAGACTTAATTATTAATCTCTAGTTTAATACTAGGAAAATATACTTAAAATAAATTGTACCAAAATTAATTATTTAAATAATTAATTTCACAATTTATAATATTTTCCTATTTAATATTAGAAATAATAAGTAGTCTAGTAAATAACTATCTGTAAAATATCTTATTTGACTATATCTTTTCCACAAAATTTGAAAAATATCTAATTTAAGTTGTACTAGAAAAATCTAGAACTTAAATATTTTCAAATTTAAATTTAATTAAATATCAAAAATTAAGTTGTAACCACTTAATTTGAAAATATTCCATTTTAAGTTAATATTTGAAAAGATATTAACTTAAAAAAAATATCTAAAGAATCTTAATAACCAATGCCTAAAATTCCTCAACTTAATTTTGAAATTTTGAATTCAAAAGATATTCAGATTTAAGTTGGTTAGTTGAAGATAACTAAATATCAACTTAAATAGGAATATTTAATGAAAAATTTAAATTAAGTTCCGTAAAGAATCTATATGGTTATAATTCTATATTTAATTAAATACAAGAAAATACATATAGTTTAGCTTAGAATATAAAATTCCTTAAACTATATTTTTCTTAAATTAATTTCAAAATAAATGAAATTAATTATGTTGCTAATCAATTTTATTAGGTTAAACTAGTTTAATTAACCTAGTACAACTATTCAAATCAGCAAATGGGCCTTCACAATTTGGGGTGGTTTCAGGTGAGGGAGTGCCGGGGTTCGCATGTCGTACCCACTTCTATGGCTCCCAACTCTCACACAAGGCCCAAAAGAGAGGAATTTAACCTTAATAAGAACAACTGTTATTAATTGAATAAGCCCAAAACTAAATGGGCCTAAATAAAATCTATCAATGACTACGACATTTTATTTAGTAACATTAACCTATATGCATCTATAATAAAATTAAACACATGTGCTCACACAGCACACTTTGGATGGGTCCTATCATGTGCTAGTCATACACAGATGAAAGAAGATTGTAAATATACCCGTTACAAATTATTATTCGAATTAAGTGGAGCCATCGTATCATTAGGGATTCGGCAAAAAGTAACCATGGCTATTTGCAATCAAGTAATAATAGGTTTTAAAAACTTACACATAAGCTAAAACACATACTCCTGCAACAAGGTTAGCTGGATAGTTGGATGTAGGATTTATTTAATTTTAAATAAATATTTAATTTCGAAAATAATTAATTAAATAAAAAAAAATAAAAAATTTCGAAAATTTTTAAAAAATTTAAAAAAATTCGAAATTTAAAAAAAAATTTAAAATTAAACCTACAATTTTTGAAAAATTAGGTTTCAACCAACCTAAATATCATTTCAAAAATTTGCTAACTACTTTTAAATTTTAAATGTTATTTTATAAATAAAAATTAAATAAAAAATTAGAAAAGATAAATAAATATCTTTTTCAAATTTTTTTAAATGTAATTTAAATAAATAAAATAACAAAATTTAAAAAATTAGCAAAATATCTTATATCTATTTAAAATTACATGATTATAAATATCTTATTTTAAATTTAAATATGGTCAAAATATCTAAAAAAAATTTAATTAAAAAATCTTAAAAGATAAGATATTTTTAAAATATCTTAAAAGATATTATAAATATCTTTAAAAGATATTATAAATATCTTAAAATATCTCGACCTTTAAATTTAAAAATATAATCAAATTTAAAAATAAGATAGATTTTTAAGAAAAAAAGATAAATACTAATTCTATTCAAATTCAAATTACACTAATATTCGAATTAAATTAAAAAAATTTAAATTAATTCAAAATGATAATTAGAATTGAATTAGAATAGTAATAGTATATATACAAAACCATACAAAAAATTGGAAGTTAATTCCATGAAAAAGTATGAAAAATTGAAGAAAATTGAAAAATTCGAAACTGTACGGACAGTTCTCGCGATGATCGTGAAACTATCAAGACAAATTTCCCCGATTTTGTCAAATCTTCAAAAAATCATAACTAATTCAAATAAAATCCAAATTGAGTTTTGTAAAAGGCTAACTTGCTTAATTTTTTCCATACTATCCAATAAAAATAATTCTAGAAACGAAATCACAATTATTTTTCACGAAAATTTCACAAACATCAATCAATCATCAAATAACACTCAATACAACATGATACCATCCAAAGAACATACAAACAATCGTTTTAAAGTCCAAATTACATGTAAGTAAATCAATTACCATGGCTCGAGGCCATTGTTGGAATTTATTTTACCAGTGATCTTAGATCTACACACAAGTATGTTTATTAACATCCTAAATATGAACTTTCTAAAACGATGAAATAAACACATATAAAGTTTAAGAAACCTTACATTGGGTGCAAATAATATAATGACTCCTTCCGTTCAGATATCTAGCCCTTTGATTCCTTTCTCGTAGCAGAGCATTATCAATATCCGAACCTCGGATCTCTTTCTCTCGAATCTTTGATGCCGAAACTCCTTTCGTCGATGATCTTTCTTCACGATCTTCCTCACTATGATTGAGGTATCACTTGATGTGTGTGGGCACTACCGTAATCACTAAGGATTTCGAAATTCTCAAGAGGGAAGAGAAGAAGTGACTAAAGATAGGGAGAGAGAAGGCTCAGTTTTTTCTCTCAAGGAAAAATAGAAAATTTAAGTGTAAATTTCCCGAAGCCTTCACTACCTATTTATAGCATTCCACTAGGGTTAGCTTTGAATTCTGTGGCATTAAAATAATGAAAAAATCAGTTTAAATTTCCTACAAAAGTGGCTGGCCCTACACTTAGTGGGATCGGGCTCGCTTTTCGCAATTTTGCAATTTTAACACCTTTTGTATCTGATTTTCTCAAAAATACCAATGTCCTAATTCAACCATTTAAATGCCAATTCTAACTATTTAATAACTATAAATAATTATTAAATAATATTGTCATTTATCATATTTATTAATTGAACCATACAAAGTATCATAATTAACAAATATGCCCCTATAAACTCTTTCTTTACAATTTCGCCCTTACTTAGTGAAAATTTCACAAATAGACATAGTCTAATTTGTGAATTATAATTGATTAATCAAAACCAATTACATGAGTCTTACAAGCAATATTATCTCAACTAGTGGGGACCATGGGTCTATATAACCGAGCTTCCAATAAGTAGATCAAGAATTTAGCACTAAAATTCACTAACTTATTAATTCTTCGTTGAATCCACGCATAGAACTCGAATTGCACTCGATATAGAATGCTCTATATGTTCCACCATATAGACACATCATTAGTTATCCATTGTTATAATCCTAATGTGATCAATGATCCTCTATATGAATGATCTACACTGTAAAGGGATTAAATTACCGTTACACCCTACAATGTATTTATTCCTTAAAACACTTGACCCCGTATAAATGATATTTCAGCTAATGTGAAATGAGTACTCCACCATTTATGTTCGTTTGGTCAAGCTCGAAGGAGATCATCCTTTGCTTACTATTCGCCGTATGTAAGCTATAGATTCCATGTTTATGCTAGCGCTCCCACTCAATTGCACTACCGTGTTCCCAAAATGTACGTATCACCCTGACCTAAAAGTAGGCTTAACTAACAAATCAAAGAACACGAATAGCCTTTCAAGATTGAGCCTAATCATATCAGGATTAAGATCATTTGATCTAGGATCAACTTAGGCGATATTGACTTGAATAGATATTACGGTAAGTTTAATAAATCTAAGTCAAAGTTCAATATCGGTCCCTTCCGATGCATACTCCATGCATCCAACCTGAGCTTTACTTTAACCAATGCTCTGGAAAGAACATAGTATTTCTCCAAATACAAGTAAACTCTTGTTGTAGATTATCATATCAGTAAAACCCTATGTCTGATAAATCTAGGAAACTTTATTCACATAGTCATGTTTACTTTCCAATGTGTTGACGACACAATAAACAGGATCAAGTATGTGAAAAGGGTTTCAGATGAATTTATACATTATGTACATATAGTCATGAAATAAATCATGTGAACCATGCAACATTAAATGTTATTTCTGATCTATATTAATAAGTAAATCTGATTATATTGAAATGAGTTTTATTTAGGGCATAAAACCCAACACTATGTTATATACAAATTGGTCTTGGGTTTATTATAAATTTTCCTAACAAGACATAGTCTAATTTTAGAATTATAATTGATTAATTAAAATCAATTAACTGAGTCTTACAAGCAGTATTATCTCAACTAGTATGGGGACCATGGGCCTATATAACCGAGCTTCCAATAAGTAGATCTAGAATTTACCAAGTAAATTTCCTAACTTATTAATTCCTCTTCGCACCACTATAGATTTGGAATTGCACTCTTAATTATATAGAACGCTCTATATGTTTTACGATATAGATATGCTATGAAAATTCAACCATTGTTCTAATCCTAATAATCAAAGATCCTCTATAGATGATTTACACCGAGTAAGGACAAATTAACCGTTTCACCCCTCAATGTATTTTATCCTTAAAACACTTAACTTCCTATAAATGATATTTTAGTAAACTAATGTAATCACTGAAATAAGAGCTCTTCCATATATCTCTATTAAGCCAAGCTCGAAGGAAATCATCATTTCACTTCTATGTCCAGATAGAAGCTATAGATTCCATATATATGTTTAGCGCTCCCACTCAATTGTACTATCATGTTCCCAAACTGTACGTTCGACCCGATCCAAATGGTAGGCTTTAACTAACAACTCAAAGAACACAAATAAAACTCTTGAAATCAAACCTAACCATGTCAGGATTACGATCTTTTGATCTAAGATCAACCAGTGATATTGACTTAGAAAGATACAACGGTAAGATTATAATATCTTTACCAAGATAATTATCGGTCTCAATCTAATGTATACTCTATACATCCGATACTAGCATACTTGGCCAATGTTCTGGAAAGAACATAACACTTATCCAATGTGTAAGTAAGTTGTATCGCTCACTATCACATCAGTGTAAATCCAGTGCACTGATGAATCAAGGGACATTAACTTTTGAAGCATATAATCACAATTACCTTCCACTGTGTTGACATCACTATAATTGTGAATAACTATATGTTTTGGACTTAACAGAAATTGTATACATTAAACCATAAACATGAAAAATACATGTAAACATAAATGACTTCTAATCTTCTATTGGTAACAAATCAGATTATATTGAAATGGGTTTTATTTAGGGCATAAAATCCCAACAAGTCAAAACGACATTAGATTCAGATAAGCAGAAACCAACGAACCAGGTTATTTGTTGACCTAGGCACTAGGCCCTTTAAACCCAGCTTTCAGGATTCTATTTTTGATACTTCCAAGGCTTCTGAACTTGAGGACGGGGTCTCTCTTCCTATTTTTGACCATGTCAGATTCAATGGTCACATTGGACTTGGCATTTGAGTAATTAAAGATAACATCCTAGGTTGATTGTCAACCTGGGTGCTGGGTTCAGTACCTTGTCAACTTGGGCGATGGGCCCTGTTTCCAGGGACTTGGGTTTGTGGTTTTCTCCTCGAGTTTACTGGAATCTTTTTTATTTCTGATGACAGTAAAAATGTTGAAAGCAATTTTTGCTGAACTGAATTGGAAACAGCCTAGTTTGACAAAATGTCAGCCGGGGCGCAAGGCCCAGCCCTAGGTGTCAACCTGAGCTCTGAGTCCCTTTTTTTGCCTTTTAAAATTTTTTTTTGGTCCCCAAAAATAGTTGAATCTCAATATGTTTGAAGACGGAGATGATGCTAAAAAAAAAATCTTGAAAAACTCTATTTTTTGTTGCCCAGGTTGGCAAATTGTCAACTTGGGCGTAGGGCCAGCCCCAGGTGTCAACCTGGGGGATGGACCCTGTTTTTATGCTTAGGAATTATTCTTTTCCTCCAAATGGATCTATTTCCAAATTTTTGATGAAGATAGATTCAATGCGAAAGTCGGATCTTCGATCGGACACTTGGAAGGAGCTTAAATTGACAAATTGTCAACTTGGGCGCTAGGTTCTCGGGGCCCCGAGGCCCCGGGTGCTCAAAAATTAACTTGCTCTGAATTTGATTTTGATACCTCAAACATGTCTATGGTATGTATAGTTGATGTTCCAATACAAGTTTTGGCCACTTTACACTAAGACGGTCCTAGGAACTGTAACCATAGTTGATGATGTCAACATGGGCACCGAGTGAAAGCTCTAGGTGTCCAAGTTGACTTTTGTGTTGCATGTGTGTGTAATTTTAGCTCTTGAACCTTGGATTAGGTTACTCCATGTCTTTATGGTACATAATACTTAAAGATAGTGGGTTGGATTCAAGTTATTGAGGTCTGAACTTCCATCTTGGAGATCCCATATTCAACTTGGGCACAAGGCTAGGGTCCCCTCCCAGGTTGACTACCATGACTCGGGTCTACTCAATTTTGTGACGTCATCCTTCATGCCACATGTCAAACATTGATGTCCACATCACCAAAGAAAGTTTTTGGATCAACATTTGCCTCCAAGTCAAAGTACACTTGTGTGGAGCTGACTTGATGACGTGAACCAAACCCGTTTTGCTTGAAACTACCAGATAGGTATAAATTTTGACATTCTTAGGCACTTGTATTTGTTCTTCAAGTATTCCCATCTGAATTAGAACTTTTAATACTTTTCATTAGTCCTTGGAAATTTTAAAAATTCATTAACAAAGAAAAAGAGGAAAAAATCTTATCTTTTTTTTTTTCACTTATCTTTTATCTCTTTCTTTGAAAATTTGAAATTTTCTCATTTTTTGTTATGACATTAGGATTACTTGAATTGGAATCCTAATCTTTGTTGAATATGCCATTCGAAATTAGAGAGAGAAAGGAAGAAGAGAAAAGACATTTAGCCTTTTGCTTATCATTTATTTATTTCCTTTAGTTTCTCTATTTTTTCTTAAATCCCAATAACATTAGAAATTGTTGTTACCTTTTAAATTCGTATTTCTATTCCTAGTTGGATAGAAATTCAAAATTAGCTTGACAAAGGAGAAGGAAAATAAATAATTAGCTTTTACTTATCATTTACCTGTTCCTTAGGAAGTTTTAAATTTAAAAGACTCCAATTAGCTTTAGGATTAAGAAATTGGACTAAATTATAAATAAGTGAGTTGAGAACCAATTTTTTCACAATTCCTTCTTCACTCCACATGCCTATAGCATTTAATGATCACCTTGAGATTTCATCTTCATCAATCCTTCTTCACTCTAAGGTAGAGAACCACATTCTTTTTTTTTTCTTTCCATCTTGACGCCAATTTTTTTATTTTTTCTTCTTCTCTTCTTTTGTTAATCTTATTCCAAGGACTCCTGAACTCTAAAAAAACATCGAAATAATTTTTTCAAACCTCCTAAAAATCCAAAACACCTTTCTTGTGCCTTGGAAAATTCTTCCAAGCTACTTAGACTTTTTCCAACCAAGTTTGACTTTTCTTAAGTTGTAAGCAACTTGAATTGTTGAACTTGAGATGGCTAGGATGAAGAGAAGCAGAAGATTACCTGATGAATATAATCCCCATGCTGCTCAGTTCATTAGACCTAAGTTGACAATGCGTAAGTTTAAGAACTTGGACAAGGCACGTGGTGGAAAAGTGATGGCAACTGAGCTTCTCAGAGTTGCTATTGAGAGTGATGATATGAGAGATCGAGCCTTTAAGCTTAGGCCTCTTGTGTCTAGTACCCTTATCGAGCTTCATGCTCAAACAATTCAGGATGATTAGTGTCTTCCACAAACTATTGTTTAGAAGCCTGGACATGGTGCTCCCAAGGGTTCCTAGAATACTTACTGTAGTGCCTGGTCAAGATTCCACATGAATGCAGGTGCTTACTTGCCCTTGCATCGATAGTTTATATCCATAGCTGACTTCTTCGATGTTTGCCCTTACTAGATAAACCCCAATGGTTATAGGATTCAAGCCACCTTTTTCATATTTTACCGCCTTAGAAACTGGCCTATCCCGACTCCTCATGAGATAAACTTTCTCTGTGACTTGGAAAGAAGTCCAACTCCTCATGATAATTAGACTGTTGAATAGTCTATTAATAAATTAGACGACTTGTTAGAAAGATATAAGGAAAAATAAAATTTATATTATGATTATATCTATTTGACCATTACAACAACATATGAAGTTTTCTTGTACCTTTTAAATTATACACATCATTGAATTGATGAACTTGATTCCTGAAGAAACATAAAGTTTGATAAACATAATAGTGACTCCTAAAGAGTATATATGTTTTGAAGAATAATATAATTATTTTATTCGTGTATATAAAAATAAAACGTGTAATGATTACTTATATGTTATAGTGATTTTACAAATTATCCTACCAAAGTTTTATTCAAATACAAATTATAGTGAACTTGAAGTTCATGAATTGAGTTAACATGATCAATTATGCGCAATAAATTATCAAATGATTTGACTATATTTTATTGAAGAACCAAAAAATTCTTCTCATAGTTAATTTATAATGTTCAATCATATGTAATATATTAAATTATTTTGAATACAATGTTTGGATTATATTTCTTTAACAATCTTGAGCCATTATTAAATTTTTATTGCACAATTTCTTATCGATGTGATAAGATTATATGATCATGGATTTACAAAAATTTATAAATTTATGTATTTCTAATTATACACGTAAATATTGAACCTAAACCTCAAGTTTAATTTCATATAGTATATATGAGTTTAAACAAATATTGATTCATTGTGATATATTAAAATTCCTACATGTGTATTAATATTATTAGATATCCCAATTTTTAAAAATTCTCTCGATCAGGGGAGAGAAATACAGGTGATCATCGATGAAGATTTTTAAAAAATAATTCTTGCACAAAGTATATAAGAACGATATAGTTCAAAACGATATATGCCAACTGTAAATTAATATTATTCAAAGTTGAGTTAGAATGAGTCCAAAAATACCTAAAGCGTAAATGAACAAGGTAAACATTATTAATAAATGTTCATTTGGTTTGTCTTGAAAATGTTAAATCTAGAGGTACTCATGGAGATACCATAATGTTATATAGTATTGATAACTTAAAAATGATAATTGTGATAAAAACAGTACTCTAGAAGAGATTCCTTCGAGAAGTTAGACATAACATATTTGATTATAATTGAACCATTGCAGTGGTTCTATATAGGTACCTATAAATGATATACATATTTAAAAAAATATGTAATTTAAAGAGATCTCTATAAGTTATGCCAATATAAGAGGAAATTATCATATAATAATTTTTCTTTTCAATAATAGATGTTACATGTTTGTATATGCAATAAACTAACATGAGATAATAAAGATTATAGTAATAGATTTGTCTAGAATTATAGACATACATTTTATTTTTAGCCAAAATATTATGACGCCGTCAAGACAAATTTATTCTCATAAAGTGAAGTAAGACATGTAGAATGTGCAAATAAATATGTTGAATAAGAAATTTGCATATATGTATTTATACACAAAATAAATTATTGTACAAAATGAATCAAGATTTGATTATAGCATCGAATATATTTTATGAGGATTTATAAATGTCACATAAATGTTGCAACAAAAAGTTATTTAGGCGAGTAAACTCGAACATAACCCACTATTTTTTTAAAGAAAACTCAAACTGGCTAACTCTCGTGTAGGTTTAGTCATTTTATGGTATCTCACCCGACCTTCCTCATAGCTCAAATTAGTTAGATAGTATTTAGTTTGGTGGAATAAAATAATAATTGTAATGGTAATAGTAATGTAATAGAATAAGAATTGTAATAGGAATTAATGGTTTAGTTTGTTGTTGTAATTGTAATGAGAATAAACATTACAATTGTAATCATGATTCCAATACATTACAACAAACTAAAACGTCATTACTTGTTACTTTCATAGCAATACATATAACCCCGTAACTCAGATGCAACGATGATCATTGATCTCACCTACCTTCTTCCATGTCCACCACCGAATCATCATCGCAGTCGGCTCCTGAATCGGCGGTGCTCATCCCCTCTCTCTCAGACGACGTCGCCTTGAACTGTCTGGCTCGAATCCCAAGGTGCCACCACCCAACCCTCTCCCTTGTCTCCAAAACCTTTCGTTCCCTCCTCTCTTCCCCACTCCTCTTCAACGCTCGCTCTCTCCTCAACTCCACCCAACACTTCCTCTACCTCACCCTTCGCTCTCACACCCTCCAAAATCCTTTCTCATGGCTCACTTTCTACAAACCACAGCACAATTCACTCCCAGACCACACCCATTTCCAGGCCCTCATCGTCCCTGTTCCCCCAATCCCCTCCCCATCGGTCGGCTCCGCCTACGCCACATTGGGTCCCAAGATCTACGTCCTCGGCGGCTCAGTCAACGACGTCCCCACCTCCCACGTGTGGGTCCTTGACTGCCGCTTCCACACGTGGGAGCCCGGCCCCAGCATGCGTGTGGGTCGGGAGTTCGCCGCCGCGGGTGTTGTCGACGGTAAGATCTACGTGATGGGAGGTTGTGCGGTGGACTCTTCGGCCAGGTCAGCTCACTGGGCTGAGGTGTTCGATCCTGTCGTCGGGCGCTGGGAGGCCGTTCCGAGCCCGATTGAGGTCCGGGACAAGTGGATGCACGCGAGCGCCGTGGTGGGTGGGAGAATCTACGCTATGGCGGACCGAGGAGGGGTTGTGTACAGCCCGATGAGGAAGGAATGGGAGGGAGTGGGCGTTGATTTGGACATGGGTTGGAGAGGGAGGGCTTGCGTTGTGGATGAGGTGTTGTATAGCTACGATTACCTGGGGAAGATTAAGGGGTTTGATTTTAGGAATGGGGAATGGAAAGAGCTCAAGGGGGTGGATAAAGAGTTGCCTAAGTTCTTATGTGGGGCAACAATGGCGAATGTGGGTGGTAGGCTGATTGTGCTGTGGGAAGAGAAGGTTGATAGGAATGAGAATAGGAACGTGAGAAGGAAAGATATTGATATATGGTGTGCTGAGATTGAAGTGAAGAAAAATGGGGATAGGGATCAGTACGGGAAGATTCATTGGTCAGAAAAGGTTCTTTCTGTCCCCTTTGGGTCGTCCATTGTCCATTGCACTGGGGTTTCCTTGTGATCAGGTATCAAGTTTTCTGTAATTTGATTGCACACAAGGATTTGGTAATAGCATGCTTGGATGAGAAAGCATGATACTGCGATATATATTTGTCTCAGGAATATATGTATAGGTATTAGGTATGAATGGGTTGTATTAATAGGTAATACCCTTTGATTATATATATATATATATATATAAGAAGAAATTAACTTAAGAGTGGAGATAGGCGTTTCTATTTGGATTTATTTGGGATGCAGTTACTCATATATGCATGATGGACAAACTTTGTTCGTTGTAAGTTTAGTTTGCATTTTTATGCCTTATGTAAGCACGAAGCTTCTCCTACAGGCTACAAGCCAACGTATTCAAGTGAGGAAGAAGTTTAATAAGCCCGTATATTTGTGTTGGAATTATATATTTATATATATGTATATATATAGATGGATCCTCATTGCAGAACTTTTTATTTTTATTCTTGTAAAGATTTGCTATCAAGACTTGAAAATCTTCTCCTTTTTTTTTTTTTTTCCTTTGGATGAAAATCACAAATTTAGCCAGACATAACAAGTTCATGGAAAAACCAACATTCAGATCAAGTCGGATAACTCGCTTTTCACAAGTCCTTGATTGCAAACAATGTGATGCAAAAATATTCTCCATGTAATTATTAGTTCTTTTTACCATTTGTATCTTGTATATAAGTAGGAGTTCAAAAATGTAAATATATCTTGGGATAACTTATTTGAATGTATCTTCTTGCTTCTTACAACAATGGCTTACCATCCATCTTAAATTTCGTATACTACTTCATTATGAATTGGCTGCTATGCTCTAAGCTAAACATTGAAATTGTTTGGAAGTTTCATCTTACTATTCGATGGGGGATAAAACATGGACTGCCAGTATTGCTTGAGCTGCACTATTGAGCTTATTAACTATGACTTAGATAATAAACTTGTCCTGAAGTGAGGTGAGATTCTAGATGAAGAAGCACGTACTCTTCTGTTGTCTGTTTTTCCATTTTTTTTAAATAAAACCTTTGAAAACACTGCATTTGGAAGTCAATTTTGTTGTGAATTTGGGCTAGTAGCAATTTGCTTCAGACGATTTGCCCTTTTTCGATCCAAAAATATAGAATTCGGTAAACCAGTTAAACAACTATCGGATTCCGTTCCAATTTTATTAAAATTATTAAGTTAATTATTGCTAAAAACTTGAATATAAATATACTAAAATTGTAATTACTTTATAATACGATTTTTTGTTGAAGAGAGTTTGGAGTGTGGTAAAACCCTAGAGAACTGATGAAGGAAGGTTTTTTAATAATGAAGATTGACTCACGAAATGCCTCATCCCATTATCTAAAGGCTAAACAGGAATTTTAAAGTTATTTTAATACCAACACTGAGAAAGTATGAATGAAATACTTGAAACTCAGCTAAGCTCATTTTCCATCTGAGTTCTAAAATTGATAAAAGCATCATTGAAATTGGTATACTTAACCTTCGTTGGGGGAACCTCCCGAGCTACTATAGTATTAACAAATCTTTAGTTCCCACAGTACTATCCTACATGGAAAAACTTCACAAAAACTTAAAGAAATAGGAGCGAGCGTCCAGTCAGTTGAGGTAGAAGTTCGAAGGGTTCTATGGGTTTTTTGTTTTCAACTTCATTTGCAATGGGTGATATAGTTATATGGTTAAATGTGTAGAGAATGGGTTTAGGGGGGCCATAGTTCGAGGTTGGTGTGGCTGTAAATGTTGGTGGCTCACTGGTGATTGTCAAATTGGTAGGTAACATATTAGAATTTGAATCATTTGCTAAAGAAAATAAACAAGTCAATGGTGTTTAGAGAATCTTGCTCACTTCTCAAATTCAGTGGGGTACACTTGCAGGGGGTAATGGTAACTTATTCCCGAGTATACTCTTTATTTTTTTGTCTGTTTTTTCACGAGTATAATTGCTCGGATTTTGCCTAATGTGAAATGGTAATGGGGTTTTGCCTATTTTGGGACCTCTATAGATTGTTGAAAGTAAATTAATTTTTGCAGGAGATAATGGTAACTTGGGGTAGGTGATTTACACCTTTTGGAAACTAGAGGTATGATGGAGGGGTTTTGCCTATTTTGACAATTGAGTTTGAAAACTGAGAAAATATGGCTAAGAGTTAGATTAAAATTACCTTGTAGTTTTCTATCCAAGCTTTATGGGATGCACTGATAATATTTGTAGGGGAGAAGGATGTTAATGGGGAATATTTGGTGTCATTAGATCTTGTGTGTGTAATGGAAAGAAATGAATTGGAAGGATGCCTAACTAATGAATTGCCCTTGTGTACTAATTTGAAAGCAGATGTTCGTTCTCAATCCACCAAGATGTCAAATATTCTAACTGCATTGGAAGAAAATCAGAAGAGCATGATATGATTTTTTTTATTGCTTTTAAATAAATGTTCATTTATAGTTGATTAATAACATGCTCATACATTAATGAATAACATGTCACACATAGAAATCTCCCACAATTATATTATCATGCATCTCATAGTAGAAACATGATATATTAGGATTGTCCTATGTGTTTATATGTTTACCGTTTTTTTTAAACTGAAAAACATCTAAACTCGCTAGATTAATTTAGAATTAACTTGGTAATTAAAATTAACTTAACTTGGTAATTTAAAATTAACTTATTAATTTAAAATAGTTTTAAAAATTATAATAGAAAATTTATTTATAATTTAAGACTTTTATTATAAATAAATCTATCATAATTATTAAAATGATTAATTTGTATTATGGGAATTAATTAAATAAACATATTAACCTAAAATAGTGAGTGGGAGAAGGAGTACAAGTAAATGTAACCTACGAGTTTCATTATTGGTCAACACCCAAGAAGTATAAAACTGGCCTAGAGACGGCTTTGTATTCATCCCCTAAGGAAGGTATGCGTTTATATTATTGTTCAAAGTTGATCTTTTGACTAAGATAAGAAGTGATGTATCTTAGTGAAATACCAACCCTAAGGCAGTACTACTAAGTTAAGTCATGGAATATAAAATAATGGGTTACACTCACAAAGCGTAACTAAGATTTCATGTGGCTAGTTGTTAACTTGACCGAAAAAGGGTACTTTAAGTTTCAAAATAATGAAGATGAGAATTGTCTCATAGATTCAATGAAATTGACTTGATACCGACCCTAAGGCAGCGATCAATTGTCAAAGAATTTTATCGTGGAACAACTTAAATAATATTTAATGTATTTTAATTGTATGCGCTCATGCATCACATTTACAGTCATTCTGAAATGATATTTATTATTCAAGTATAATCATAATGTCACTTTATTTATTTCAGTCATGTCTACTATGTCAAATCCCCTTACTGTTTTACTAGTACTTAAAAAACTAAATGGTAAAAACTTTTTGAAATGGAAATCTAATTTGAATTCGATGCTGATTTGTGAGAACTACAAATTTATTCTAACTAAGGAATATCTTGGGAAGCCCGTTGCCAATGGTCCAAAAATATTTTGGGACAGCTATGATACTTGGATTCAATCCAAATGTATCATGTTGGTTAGCATGGATGATATTCTGCCTAAGATGTATGAAGAAATGGAGAATGTATCTCAAATAATGAATTCTCTGTAGGTCATGTTTGGGCAGCAGTCTAATAAAACAAGATATAATGCTACTCGTAGCTACATAAATTGTAAAATGAAGAAGGGTGTCCCATTAGAATTCATGTACTGCACATGATTGAGCTAATACATAAAGCAGAGACACACAAGACTATCATTGACGAAAAGACTCAAGTAAGTATGATCCTTCAGTCACTATCTCCTTGCTTCAATTGAGGACACCATGAACGAAGAGCTCAGATTAGAAAGAAAGAGAAAAATTAGAGTGACTCTATCTAATACCATGTGAGATACATGTGGATCTCATTGATTAAGAATCTCTTACCACAGGTTATATATAAACTATAGTTTGAAGCAAATTATTACAAATCTCATGTGTACAATAACCAATACAAATGCACAACCAACTTCTACAGCAGAAAACTATCTCTCTTGACATTTATTACGTTTAGTTTATCTATCATATCCACTTGTATGTCTAATGGTCTAGTCTAGAGCTTCAGAAAGAATTTCCCCATTCACCATTTGAGATCTAGTCAATTAGTAGTTCGGATATACCATGTTCTAAACTACTTGCACTACAATATTAAACCAAATTAAGTACACATTGTAAAAAAACTCCAAGCTGAAATTTCAATGTCACGTGTGACTTCTTCCACTTGTGTTCAATTAAATTATGCCTGAACTTTTTGTACACAAAACAAAGTCAATCAAATTTCGCATAGTAGTGTTCTTGTTGTTCACATTCTTAGGGTTATCTATATTCAACAATTTTTGAGTGCCTCCAACTTTTTACATTCATTCATGAGTTCCAGCTATAAGCATCTTCTACTTGGCTTTGAACAAAACCAGAGCACCAATTGATACAGCAGTTGTTTGCCTAAAGTGATACCTTAGTTAGGGAGAAACAAAATTAATCCCAAAATTAAGACATTAGTAAAATCACATTCAGTTCGTTACAGAAAAACATTTATACAAAACAGTACCTTCACACACAGTTGATATCTTACAATAATTTATTTTATGTGACGGACACCATAGATACAGTTTACATGAATACAATAAGCTATGTTCCCTCACAAAAATTGTTAACATAGCTATGCTTTACACTAAACGAAACTAAGAAGAGCAATAACAAAGAAAAAGAAAATAACACAAATACAATGCCACGCATGTCAAAACTAGATGACTCATAATTCATTATGACCTTCCTTTTCCTTCAAAAAGACTTCAATTTGTTCGAGTGCCTGGCAAATATTAAAGAAAGCAAATTTAGAAGGCACAGATCATTCCACAAAAGATATCTTATTTTTTTCATTCGCAAAGGATAAAGAGAATGAACAAACGCAACAAATAAAACAACTCAGGAATGAGAAAGAGACCTCAATTGCAATAACAGTGGGTGTGAGATTAGATACATCTCTTTCACCTAATTTGGCTGCAATATCTGTGCAATAGAAAAACTAGTTATTAGCACATTAAAATGTTAGAACATCATTCTAATGCAGTAATACCAAGGTAAATCCAATACTCCATTCTGACATTTCAATTTTTTTATACTAATTAATTAAACTTTTTACTTTTGTGGATCTTTCTAGTATAAAAATACCAGTAAGAATGGCAAGCATATGAAAAAGCAAACCCTTAAATGACTTACTTTCCAAAGAAACTCTTGCATTGGCATTTGCATATGATTCACCCCTCAGTTCAAAAAGACTAGACAAGCGCATGAAAGTCTGAAAGGACACCGAATTCGAAGTCGTGAGAAAACTATTTTGCGTGGCCAATTATGATCCCTAGCATTTCATGCAATTCCTAATTCTTCAGAGGAACATGAAGGAAGAAAAAAAATCCTTCTTAACTGTACCTTGGAGTAAATATCGCCTGATTCATTAGGCAGAAGGGGACGTGAACCAGTTCCAACAGCAGAAATTCTTTGAGCCAATGCGTCCAAAGGCACATCCAGCCAAACAGTAATACCTTTCTGCATATATTTCCTGATACACCAAAATAATAATGAGTTAATTTATTACTCAGTAAGATGAGTAACTGAGATCAACTACACTAACAAAAGAGGAAAATAAATTTCTACAACATACCAGTTGATATTACGAACAACTGCACCTCCACCAGTAGAAACAACAACACAGCGCATTAATGAGAGCTGACGCAGTACTTCCGTCTATAAGCAAGTAAAATTAAAAATCATGGACACATAATACACATCTCTGAATTCAAAAGTAAATTTGGGTGGTGACTAATTTTGTCAACAAAAATTATTATTGTGCTTCGACAAAAATTAATCAATCTAGTAGTCAATAGGCAAATGAAAGTTTTTAAGATAAACAGCCAAATAGAATAAAGCACACATCAATTTTATCACAATAATCTACATTTATGGGCACATAAAATGGTTATTACCAGGAATTTATTACTCTAAAATCAAAAAAGTCCATGAAGAACTTGTAGAAAATACATTACAAACTTAAGAATTATATCTGAAGAGTAAATGGAAACAGTTTGCAACTAACTAACCTCCTTATCTCTGAAGAAGCCCTCTCCATGGAGCTTAAAAATTTCGGCCACCGAAATTCCATCAGCTTCCTGCTCTATCAAAGTGTCGCTGGGGCATTAAGAAAGACAACAGAAACAGAACATTCAGCATAAAGTAATATGTACTGGATGTTAGACAAAAGCAGTAGAAAAGAAATATGCAAACATGCAAAGACAAGTTCAACCAAATTTCACAATTGAATCTCAGAAATTCAATGGGCAAAAAATTTCTAAGATTTCTCAAGGTCATAGTCTCACAAATACCACGCTAGCTTTTCTGAAGAAATTTTATTAGCAGTTCAATGCAATTAAAATTTGTTGCTCAAACACTGATTAAGCTTTAAAATGAACCTTAGGAGTAAAGATATATATAGCAAACAAGTAAAAATTGAAAATCTAATGATCTAATTGGAATGTGATGATTTTGCAGTGATAAGCTTACTAAGGTCAAAATACAAACCAATCGGAAAATGAATATCCAAGCGCTTGTGACAAAATCTTTCCTACAGTTGTTTTCCCAGAGCCCATCATTCCTACATTTGACAAATCACAATTTTTATCAAACAACAATGACTACTAAATAACCTTCTCGGAGAGAAAAAATTGAGAGAAACTCACCGACTAAATATATACAGCGCCCCTCTAAATATGGCTTAATCTTTTCTGACTTAACCTGCAATAGTTTCAATTACACTTAAGTAAGCCAAATCAAATGCCAAATGTCATTTGTCAAAAGCTGTTTATGATGAGAAACAAAACATCTACCTCTTCTTCTTTAAATAAAATTTTAATAAATAAATAAACAAAATAGTGAACTTATGTTATAGAACAAAATAACAAAAGTATATCCTTCAATATAAATTACTAAAAGAAACAAAAGTGGTCGCATCGACAGTTTCCATGACCCAAATAAACTAAATAGGGTACCTTTAAAAGTAGAGATTCATCAAATGGAGCCTGATTGTTTCCAGATTCCACAACTGAACCTATAACAAGCAAGATTCAAGCATTAATTCAATAAAGTTATACACATTATTTAAGAAGTAATATCTTTGCGTGGATGTGTGGTAGGGTATAATAGCATTTACTTAACAAACACTATCTGCAAAATTATCATTATCAAATGATTTGGAAACTATTCTCAAATAGATTATCACTCCACTAAATCTTCTTTAAGCGGCCAGTTAGGTAATCTAAAGGAATACAAATTGGTTGGGAGGACAATTTCGTGTTGAAGAAGCTGCTTCCTTAACCAGAAGGTAAACACATGGAGAGGACACCCAAGTAGCCTCAGAAAAATTACTGACAAAACAAGTAACAGAAAGAGGAAGGAGAGAGTGGGAAGATTATAAAATATTACTTGCAAAACAGATGGTCTCAAACACAAAGGAGACCCAACTTAACAATAAGAAGGGTCGGGTGGTAAATCCCCCTAATTTCACGGATTCCTAAAAGCTTATTTAAACCTATTAGCCTTTTCCAGTATGAAGTCTCAAGTATGACTATTAACTACGCCTAATTATTCAATATGATAATATTATATTCAGAAATAAACAACCAATCTACATCAGGTGTTGAAAGGAGCTGTTTATGACAAAAACAAGACACTGCATAGGTTGCAGAATGACGATAAGGATAGACAATCTCCATTATGACAGGTTGACCCCACAGTTGACGAAACTATGTTCATGTTTGCTAAACCTAGTGGATTGTAACAAGAACAAAAATAAGAAAAGTATTTTTCTTATTCATATTCTTTACATGCTATTCCCTATAACAGCACCGTGAAAATAAAAATTCAAATCATTATTTCACGCAATTCGAACGATTTGGTTTGGAAGCATCCAAAATAAGTATATGTAGAAAATAAATTAGGGAAAACAAAACTGAAATCAAATCTGTCACAAATTAAAGGATTTCATAGCCAACAGAGAGAAAGAATGACTTGTAAACTACCTGGAACGCTCTTGTAAGAGCATGAAACTTCCATATCCACATTTCTACGCCGATTCGAAGCTCCGTTAGCCGGAAATCGAGCTGAAACAAGCACCGGAAACCTTTTCCGGTCCTTCAGCGTCTGAGAAACAGGGAACGACCTGCCTGGTCTATTCGTAACCTTGTCGGAGTAAATCCAGTTGGTAAATTGTACCGTTTGTGGTACTAGAGCCTCCATTCTCACCTTAATCGGAAAAATACTTGCAATAATTTACAGCCAAATCCTGTTTTTCGCCTTCCTTCTCTTTATTCTAGTAAAAAAGAAGATAGCCTTTATATGTAGATACTAAGATAAATTTTATGGGTTCAAAAGATTCAGAATAACAGAACTTTCTTTCAGATTCTGAGAAACATGCAAGCATTAACCAAAGAAAAAGAATTGAAATGACAAAAATCTAAATTCCAGATTACGTTTACTAATACAAAATTTGTGTGGAGAAACATACCTCAGAATGAGAGGAGGATAGAAAGAGAACAATAAAGAAAATGTAATTGTTTTTTTTTTTGTTTTTTGAAGGAAAGACTATAAATTTATGGTCTTCTCTTAAGTATTTATAAATCTAATATAGTACACTTATGCTTCTATTGTACTGTTGTGCTTCGTAATGCGATTGTGATTACTGATTAGGTGAAATATTATAGTTGAAACAATAATTATTGCTGAGTGATGATACGTGAACAAACAAAATACACACAAGTAAAAAAAAATTAATTAATCATATAATAATAAAATAAATAAATAAATAAACGTGATGAATGGTATTGGAATTTAAAAATATAATAATAAAAAAAAAAGTAGTAAATGGTGGTGGGGAAACAAATCCACCAACTACCGAGTGTCCAATTGGATTGGTAGGTAGAGTTTATGGTGGCTGGAGTAGATGTTATGGGTCAGAGGTTTTTTCGTCATTTTAAATATAAACTTTGAATTGAATATCCAAAAAGTTTTCCTCATTTAATTGGAATAAATTAATGAATAATAAAATTGTTTGGAAATAAAATCTATATATCTATGTATGTGTATTGGTATGCTAAATTTTATGCTAAATATATTTAATTAATGTAAGTAATATTGTTAATAATTAAAAGTAAAAATTTTTTCATATATAACTATATTTAGGTCAGAATTTATTTTTTTATTATCATATAACCAAATAAACAAAATTAGGAAAACTAAAGTTTTTTTTTCAAAAATACGACACGGAGACTTCTTCTTCTCCAAAAGAACTTCTCCTTCTTGCAGAGCAAAATAGTGAGTTTCTCTCCATCGTCAACAACGCTTATTAAGGGGTGGAGATCTGGAATCATCAACCACAGATGATGTAGAAACTATTTTGCGATCTCCATGAACGCCGGCGAAGAACTTTGGGCTGATCTCCATTAACGCCGGCAAGAAGTTTTGCTTAGATGTTCTACCATGGCAACGAGATCACTGTAGGGAGATATCCATGAAGCCAATGAGAAAGAATCAACAATCTAGGGGGAGATCTAGTGGAATCAACGAATATCATGCGATTGAGAGGTCTTCTTGAATTTTTATACCCACACGTTTTGGGTTTTCTTTCAAAAAGAAGATCTAATTTTTATGTAGTTTTGGAAAAAAAAAATTGATGTTGTTTAGTGTATTTTTTTCAATTATTTTGTTAATTATTTGTTGTTGTTTGGTTGATTTACATATATTTTCAGTATTTTTATAATTTTCGAAAATCTGGAAGGAAACTACTACATTGAATTTCTGGAAAATATAATAAGAACAATGAGTATGTGTTAAAATTTTAATACAAAAATATGTTGCTTTCACGTTGTTTTTAAGTTTCATTTACGTTGTTTTTTTACCATTCTAAAAATAAAAGTAAAATGTACAAGCGACAGAATAACAACACAAATATAACAATGAATGTGACAGGAAGATATTGCAAATATGAAGAAAATTTACAAATACTCGTGCAATAACAACACCACTAATTGATTTTGAGTTGTTTTGTGTGTTTGCTATAATTATTTGTTCATCAATTGATATTATTCTGGTTGAAAATAACAAAAATAAAAACTACACAATATCTGCAAAAGAATAATTAAATTATTTTCATGTTATTGTGAAGTTTCTTTGTTTTTGCAACATCTTATTTCAACTTGAAAATATTATATAATATCAAGTTGTTTTCATGTTGTTGTAAAGTTTGTTATGAATTGTTCATACACTACACTAGTTGTTTAACAATTAAAAGAATATGGTTTTACATGTTAAAACAAAAATTTATCTTTATCTCTTACATCCAAACATGAAAAATAATAAGAGAACATTATGTTGATTTTGAATCAAGTATGGGTATTGATAGAAAGAGATTGTAAATATGAAAAAAAAAAATTACTTATATTTAGTTGTAACATTGTTTGTTGTTTTACGGTTGTTTTAAAGTTGTAAACACGTTGTTTAATTTCATTATTTTTTGAACATGTTACTTTCACGTTGTTTGTACACTTTTAATTTCAGTTGTTAAAATTTGTAGATTTCTTATATTATCAGTTGTTTTTATGATTTTTTATATCGTTATTAAATAGTTGTTAATAGTTAAAAACAATTACTATCAACTATTGTCTTTTTTTTCAAAAAAAAAAAATATAATTATACAAATACTTGATGTATAAATTAAAAATATAATAATTGTTGTTTCTTAATGTAGTAAAAGATATAAACAATTAAAAAGAAATTATAATATTCAATATCTCGTACAAGATATATATAAAGTTAACTAGAGAAAATTTAAAAAAAAATATATAAAAGTAAAGTTTCTTAAAAAAAAAAATGTCGCTCTTCAGCATATACAACCAAAACGAAACACACTTCTCAATCGTTAATTCATGCACAGTAACTCCAACCTTCTTGAAAGACTTTGGAACATTTTCTTGTACACTTTTGATGTATGCCACTAACTTCATTCTGATCAATTTTGAAGTTTATCATCACTAAAAATCAAGTCTTGTAGCAAGTAAAACAACATCAAAACAACATTAAACAAACTATAAAACAACTTGCTACTATAAAATATATATATTTTTTTCAAATGAATGAACTATAGCCAGAGAACATTTCAAACAATACAAATAAAAAAAAAACAAATTATAAACCTTGACAATATTTTTCTTTGGAAGCTTCAACTTATCAACAACATCAGATGTCTTATCACCCACCTGAAAATATAATGATGACAAAATTAATAAAGCAATGAAACGATTAATAGCTATACAAAACTGTAAATATATCATGTACTGAACAATATAAAAATAACAATATAACAACTAAAAAATAAAAAAAAATGTAAAACTTAATAAATATGCAACTAAAATAACTCTAAATTAAAATTCAAATACAACTGATAAATGTAAGACCTAACCCAATGATCTAATTTTTTTTTTAAAAAAAAAAAAATTAAGAACCCTAGAATAAGAACCGTATAATAACTAAATTAAAACTAAAAAACAACTAATTAGAAACTGAAAAAGTGATAGACATAAACTATTTAAGGTTGAAAAATTCTTCTAACTTAATACATAAAAAAAAAATAAAACATAACAAAACAGGTCTTTGAAACCAAAAAAAGATAACCAAAACTAATACATTAATCTTTTAATTTGCAATCTCGTCATCATTATCTCGCTTTTTGCTCTGAAAGCCTCTTCAATGGATAACTTGGTGAAATAACAACAACAAAATAAATTAAAAGATGAAACAACTATAAAACAACTTATACACAACGTTAAATCACCTTAGTTATTTAAAGTCTTTAGATAAATCTCTGATTCATAAAATTATAAAACTTAGAAAAATAACTTTGCCAGCTTGTGAGATAAATGGACAACAATAAGCATTAAATTTTGAAGTTGAGATCATTTGAAAAAAAAATTAAAATCAAATCCAAAGAAAATTATTGAATAATAAAACTCTAAATTTGAGTTTTATACCTAACATTTAGATTTGAGCTTCGCCAATAAAAATAAATTAACTGAAAATGCAGCAGCAACAACAACAATTAACAACAATAACAATAGCAGCAATATAAATAAAAAGATGAAAACAACTATAAAACAACTTATAAACAACAATAAATCAACATATTTATTTAAGATCTGAAGATAAAATTACTAATTCATTAAATTCAGTTCTACAAAATAAAAACAATAATAATATCATAAAGAAACTTAACTTAAAGATGAAAAAAATAGCACAATTGAAGATGCCCTATTTCTTTAGGCTAATAAAAAATATTAACTATGTTAGGCATTTTGTCAAACACATGGAAGGTATGACCTTATATACATATAAATAAAAAAACTCAACTTACAGAAGAAGAAAAAATTTCACAAAATTTGTGGGCAAATGGGTAGAATCAACAATAAAGAATCACACTACAACAATATTCTTATAAAACTTTTAAATTAAAATTTTTATATTGATGTAATTTGAAAAGAAAAAAGAAGAAGAAGAAGGAGAAGGAGAAGAAGAAGAAAAGAATAACTTACAAATCAGAGCTTGAAACTATATTAATAGTAGCAAAAAGAAGTTTGAAAGAGATGGAGATAATTTGACCAAGAGATGAAGAAACTCAAAGAGTGTCTCTTTCTCCTTAGACTGCGCCATAGGAAGGTTAAGAAGAAGTTCTGCATGGCAAGAAGGGCTGTAGATGGGAGGAATGGAGACGGGAGGAATGGAGACAAGAGGGGCTGGAAGTGAGATGGAAGGGTAGAGATGGCTACCACTCTAAATAAATATATGTGAATAGAGGAAGAAGAAAAGAAAAATAACACTTTCCGTATAATTGTAATTAGTAAACTTTATAATAGTATTAGAGAAAATTTTAAAATGTAAAAATGTAAAAAAAAGAGAAAGCAAATATAAATGTCAAATATTGGTAAAAAAAGTCACTTAGTGTAAAAATTCCTTAAAAGTAAATACTGAATATATGAATATTTAAGAAATTTTGATAATTTAATTGTAATTTGCTTTTAAATTAATTCAAAAATTAATGTTAAAAAAAAGCATATATAATTTAAATTTGAGTCAAATAAAAAAATATTAAAATTTAATCTCTAAATTGTTGATAGGTGAAAATAACGCATGTCTAAAAATTGTAGGAAAAAAAAAATAAGAATACTCTTAATGGTTGGGTTTTAATTTTCTTTTGCTTCGACAGAGATAACAGTGTAATATTTGTATTTTGAATTTGCACTTTTCATTTTAATTGGGTCTGCATATAATTGAATTATTCATTTTTCTGTGGATAATTTGTATATGATAGTATCGACAAAGTTGCGGTATTCCTGTGAAAAGCTATTATTTTTCATGTAAGATGATAAGATATAGTGTAAATAATTAATTTAATAAATACAATCTACTTATGATAGTCAAGTACATTTATTTTAGGGCTTTTTTCGTAAATGTACAATAAAAATAATATAATTACAAAAAATGTGCAAAAAAAAATTATTGTAAAAACTTATACATTTTGAAAACTTTTTACATGAAATCATACATTTTAATCATTAAATAATAAAATATGTTTAATAAAACTCAAAATAAACAATTTCGTAAAATTAATTAAACAGTTTTATAAAAATAAACAAGTTAAATATTTTTTTTATTAAAAGATAAATATTTATTATCTATTTTTAGTATGAATTATTATAATTTAATAAGATTTTTTTAATAAAATACAATATCAAAATTATAAACATTAATTTATATAAATATAAATCAATACTTAAAATTACTAAAAATAAACATGACACATAGAGTGATATAATAAAATATGTGAATATTATTATTTTGTTTATTAAATTAGTATGTTTAATAAATAGAAAACAAAATAAACATATGTATACAAAGTATTTTATATTATTAAGTATGTTTATTATAATTGTAAACATAAAAATAGACATAACCAATTTATACTATACTAAAATAAGTATATTTTCTTTCTATTGTTCTGTATATTGATTATTTTCTAATAAGTTAGTGAACGAATTTTCTATTGAAGTATAATTCTTACATCAAAAAATAAATAAACAAACATAACTTTATAAACTCCAATAATTATTTAATTAGAAAAAATAAACATGACACAATAACAAAGAAAAAAATAAAGATAAATTTTTTTTATATATATTATTTATTTTCTAAAAAATAAACATAATACACATAGAGTGATATAATAAACCTATGTGAATATTATTATTTTGTTTATTAAATTAGTATATTTAATTAATAGAAAATAAAATAAACACACATATAAAATGTTTTATATTATTGGTATGTTTATTATAATTGTAAACATAAAAATAAACATAGCCAATATTATTATATATATAATAATCAATAATTATTACCATATATATTATAAAAAAAATTGAAATAAAGTTTTTAATTATATATAAAAATGTATGAGAAAATGATAAAAAGTTTTGTTGCACATATTTTGTAATTAATTAAAATAATGTATACAAAATTGTAAAATGCCCTTTATTTTTTTATTTAAACTACACTTGTGTAGTAAAGTACATTATTTGAGCAGCAATACATGAAAATATTTTTCCCGCGATATATGCGAACATCACAGTATCTAGGATTTTTGTAGTGTCATCAATTTCAGCATATGATATAGCACTGAAAAATAGATAATAAAAATGTTAGTATTAATTTTAATTTAATTTTTATTACTATAACATTCTATATATTTTAATTTACCCTGGTGTGAGAAATCATTCATGTTCACGTGTTGATTTATCACATCTAAATTTTTTCTTACGATTGTTTAATTCAATCTTTTTATGAAATGCCTCACATGACATGTAATAAAAATATTGGGCGTGATCAGTTATTTTTATTGTTGTTTCAATCCAAAAGTATTTTTTCTACATCCAAGTCAAATTAGGGTTGTACATCAGTAGGTTTGGGCAGTTTATCCTATATATTTTCTAACCCAATCTAAAGTTCGAGTTGCTAAAATTTAAGTGCAACTTGCCCAATTTTTTTTAAAAAAAAAAGTCTATAAACCGACCAACGGTTTGGGCGGTTTGGTCGGGTTAACCCGGCCAAACTTTTTTTTTTTTTTAGTTTCAAAGTCAAAGTCAATAAAAATTAAAAAGATAAATTAAAAATATTAGATTCCACCAAAGCACAACACAATATATATGACTTTGAAACCAATAATTAAGTATATAACTTTATATTATTATATATTTAATCATTTATGTTATATATAATAAAAGCTAAAAAGTAAAAAAAAAAAAAATCCAAAGTCGAGTTGGTCGGGTTATTCGATTTAATTGGGCGGGTTGGACCTATTTTCAACTTGCCCAATTAACAGATTGGACAGTGTTGGTTCAGATTCACTTATTTATCCTTAAGTTGTATAACACCACTCACAGGGTTTGACAAATATACCCTTACATCAGATACAACAAATATCAAGACTAAAGAACATAAAGACAAGCATAAAGACAAGCATAACCGAAACAAGCATTACAAATATTACTCTAGGGCTCTGCCCTAGATAAGAATCACAGATCAGTATAAAAGGAAGTATTTTTCTCAGATACAACAAGCAATAATATACAGAGCAAAATAAGAGATACAAGCAGTAATAAAAAGTCACAGCGAACAACAACAGAAAATAACAACAGAGAAAAGAGAGCCTTTTGGCTGTGAGTTGTCATCTTCATGTGCGCTCCTCCTAGAGTGTTCATGTAATAGAAAAGAGAGTTTTGTTAGTATCAAAAGTGAGAAAAACAGAGAGAAATATAAAGTTGTAAATCAAAGATTGTAACCTATTTTTGAGATGAATGGATTCAAGCTTTGAGGGCTTGACGGAGAAGTAGCCGGTTGTTTTGGGCGAACTCCGAGATCAAAGTTTTGGTGTCATCTACTTTAATCACTGTTTGCATTCTCTCATCTCACTCTCATTATTTTCTGGTATTTGTATTTGTGTATGTGTTTATGTTCTTGAGTTTGTATTTTCGGGTTGTGTTAAAGTTTTGGCCGAAGTTAAAGGGGTTTTTTCTGGGTTCGGGTTTGAGTGAGTGGAGCCATGAGTGAGTGAGTTTTTTTTGGGTTGTTCTTGTCTCGGGTTGTAGCTGCAAAGAAAGGAAAGAAAATATTAGAATAACCCATAAAACTCTTGCTGCCATTAAAATAGAAAAGAAAAAGCTTTAAGAAATCAAAATCCTAGAAAACCATAGAACAAGCTTGTTGTAAGAAGAAGAGGAAAAGATAGAAAACCTTACCATTTCGTTTCTGCCATTTGAAGAGAAAAAGGAGAAGCTTGAAGAAACCCTAAGTTCGGCTGAAAAGAAGAGAAGATAAAAGAACCCATTAGAACCCCATAACCTTAGCTTTCATTTGTGTTGAAGAGAAGAAGAAGAGAAGAAATAAAACCCTAACCCTAGAATTTTTCTTACTGCTGCCGTTAGAGAGAAAGAAAAGAAAATTTGAATTCTTTTGGAAAGAATATTGTGGCTGCCGTGTATGAAGGAATTTAGGGTTAGAAGATAGATACCTTATACAGTAGAACCTCTATCCAAGTATACACTTGGGACCAAGTAAATTATATTCTAATTGGGAGGTTATAACTAAATAGAGTTACACTAAAAAAAAAATTTAAAAACTAAAAAAATATCAATGTAACAATAATAACAATAAATAATCATTAATACTATATCATAATAGAAATATTTTAGACTAAATATAATTTCATACATGTATTATAACTTAAAATAAAATTATTAATTTTACATAAATAAATTTACAAAATACATGTAAATATTTTATTAAGATGTAATTATTCTTATATAGAGGTATACTTTGTTAATACGGGACTTAGAAAATGTATAACTAATTACAATTTAGAGGTTATTCTTATTTATAACTGGCCCAAATCGGGACTTGATTTTTTTATAACAAATTAGAGGTTATTCTTGAATAGAGTATTCTTAAATAGAGGTTCTACTGTATATATATATAAGGGTTTCTTGTATCTTTAAGGTGGATATTGGTTTCTTCTTGGGCTGCTCTTACTGAGCCGAAAATTGTGTGAAAAGTGAGTCTTATTTGACTCTTTCTTTATTACTTTGACCGAACTATACAAAGAAAGAAAAGGGTGCAAGTGTTTGATCGGAGAGAGAAAGGTTCTCTTGGGCTGAAGCTTAGTGGGCCGAACCTTTTGTGTTTGGGCTGAAACAAAGATTGCAAAATTGTATTAGTTTATAAAATTGACACTATTATTTTGTGAACACATAAAATAATAAATTTTAGAAAAATACCAATTTGCATATAATATTAATTTTGCTTCTTAAAGTGTGTTGGTTAGAACAATAATTTCCAACAGTGGTATCAGAGCCAAGTTATTTCCACAAAGAGATTCAAAATAATACAATCAAGAAGCAAGTTTGAAAGACATTGAAAATCAAGAACACAAGGATGTGTTGGGTTTTGTGCCCTAAATAAAACCCATTACAATCTGATTAGTTATCAATTTAGAATTTTGAAGTGAATTATGATTACATGTATGTTACATGTTTATGGTTTAATATATACTTGATATATGCACAAAATCAGTTAAATCCAGAACATATAGTTATTCACAATTACATTATTGTCAGTACAATGGAATGTGATTGTGATTATATGATTCAAAAGATTTGGTCCCTGCTCATTAGTGTTTTGGATTTACACTGATGTGATAATCAACGATGAAGTATACTTACACTTGGAGTAAGTGTTATGTTCTTTCCAAAACATTGGCAAAGTATACTGGTTTCGAATGTATGGAGTATGCATTGGACTGGACCGATATTGAACTTGGTCAAAGATATTGTAAATTTACCGTTGTATCTTTCCAAGTCAATGTCAGAAGTTGATCTTAGATTAAGAGAATCTAAATCCTGATATGCTTAGGCTCAATCTCAGGAGTGCTATTCATGTTCTTTGATCTATTAGTTAAACCTACCTTTGGGTCAGGATAATACATATATTTTGGGAACATGATAGCATAACTGAATGGGAGTGCTGAACATAAATATGGAAATCTATAGCTTCTACTGGTGTATAGAAGTAAAGTGATGATTCCTTTTGAGCTTAGTTAAATAGAAGTAAATGGATGAGCTCTTGTTTCAGTGACTATTAGATCACTAAAACATCATTTACAGGTAACTAAGTGTTCAAAGGGGCAAAATACATTGAGGGGTGTAAACGGTAAATTGGTCCCATCTCGATGTAAATCATCTATATAGAGGATCTCTAAATCACATTAAGATTATAACAATGGTTAAATGAGATAGCATATTGATATCGTGAAACATATGATATGCTCTATATAAGTCTGAGAGTGCAATTCCAAGTTCTAAGAGTGGATTCAACAAGGAATTAATAAGTTAGGGATTTACTTGGTAAATCGGTTCAACTTATTGGAAGCTCAGCATATAGATCCATGGTCCCCATTCTAGTTGAGACTATACTGTTTGTAAGACTCTATAATTGATTTATGATTAATCAATTATAATTCTAAAAGTTAGACTATGTCTAATTTGTGAATTCTCACAGTTTAAGGATGAAATTGTAAATAAAAGGGTTTCTAGGTTTAATTATTAATTAAGAGACTTTGCATGTCTAAATTAATAATTATTTTAAATGGCAATATTATTTAATAATCTATTTTAGTTATTAAATAATTAGTTTTGGCATTTAAATGATTAGAATTAGAAAAATGGCATTTTTGGAGAAATAGAAATAAAATTGAGGAAACTGCAAAATCCATGTGAGGCCCATACACACCATGGCCGGCCATATGCTTGCATGTTTCCCAATTATTATTTTCAATTTAAATTGCCATATAATTGCTAATCAAAGCCTAGCCTAAATAGGAAAGTGGTGGATCACACTAAATAAGGCAGTTATTCAATTACATAGTAAAAGAGGAAACTGTTTATTGGGAAAGTTATGCTCTTCCCTTTTCCTATTTATAGCCGCCCCTCTCTCTACTCTTGGCATGCTTTTACAAGCTTTTTGCTATGCATTGTGTCACACGAAATCAAGAGAGAATTTCGAAATTCCTAGTGAGAGAGAAGTGCCCACACACATCACTCAGTACCTCATCATAGTTTGGAAGACTGTGAAGGATCACATCCAACTGAAGAACTTTCGGGCTCAGATCTTGATTATACTCTGCTACAGACAGGAATCAAAGGTTAGAGATCTGAGTGGAAGGAGACATTTAATTCCGCTGCCATCACTGTAAGTTATTCTTAACTTTTATGTGTTTAGTTCATCGTTTTAGAAGTTCAATATTAGGTTGTTAAATCAACATACTTGTGAGTAGATCTAAGTTTCTGGTAAAATATATTTCCAACAACTGGCACCAGAGCCATGGTAATTTATTTGCTTGCAAGAAATTTGGACTTAAAACGATTTGTTTGTGATTTGGATGGATTCATGATGTGTCATATTGATGTTTGATTGATGTTTGTGAATTCTGGGAAAAATAATTAATTGTCTGTATCTGGAATTATTTTTATTGGATAGTTTGGAAAATTCTAAGCAATTTACTTTTTTACAGAACTCGATTTCGATTTAATTTGAATTAGTTATGAATTTTTGAAAATCGGAAAAAATCGAGGTGGTGAGCACCTTCCCTACGCGCGCGGAAATCATGCGCAGGAGTGCTAGCGCCCAGTTTTCTGGGCTGTGTTGCATGCTGTCCGTACCACCTAGGAATGTCAATCTGGGCTATTTTCGCGGGTCGGGCCGGGCCCCCGGCCTGACGGGCCGACTGTGGCCCGAATTATTCGGGCTCTTCTCGGGCTTCTGGCCCGGCCCAGCCCGACCCGGCCCTGTATATATTATTTCGGGTCGGGCCCGGCCCGGCCCGGTTTCAAATATTAAAAAAAAACCTAAATCCCTAAAAAAAAATCTCAAATTCTAAACCTAAATCTCACGACTTCTTTCTCTCCGACGACCCAGTGTGAAGCCGTTGATCAAGTGTGAGGGAAATTGTGGGTTCTCGTGGGTCAATTGCTGCAGCTGAAACACCAATTGAATTGACCCAACTAAATTCACCAACAACATTCTGTGCGCTTTTCCAACTAAACCCCCAAATTTCTTCCCTTTTTTGAGCTGCTTAGCAGTATAATCTCTGGGTTTTGAGTTTCATTAAGGTGAGTCTTCTAGTTTAGTCTTTCTTCGATTAATTTGTTATATTGTGGAGTTGGGTCAGCTTGTATTTAATCAGTTTATGATTTTAATGTGATTGATTGTAACTTTGAATTGAAATTTGTAGTCTTTCGGTTTTTGAATTGAATGTGTTTGATAAAATGCCTGGGATGAACCCAATTGAGTGTTGTTACTGTTAAATTCCCCTTACACAAAACCCTTTGGTAAAGCTTAAATATTTATTATAATTTAGTTCATTTTTTAGTGGTCCCTTATATCATGATATCGAAACTGGGAAGTGAATAATATATGATAAAAATTTCATATAAGTACAGGAAGTGAATAATTTAGTGTATTCTGGTTGTAGATGAATGTTTGATTGAATTCTGTTTTAGTCATTTCATTCTCATCTGTGATAGAAAAAAAGTAGTTACTGTTACTATCTCCATTTTGATTTAGGTGTTATTGTTTATATTATTTGTATGCAGTCAAACTTATCAAGCAGGGTAAAATTTACACACCTATATAAAATTACAATGATGTAAGTGTTCGCTATTATTGTTAGAAGTTTTGAATGTTTGTGTTTTGTTACCTTGAACATACTTGGATTACAATGATTGAAATTCCATGATATGCCATAATGTAGATTCATTGCTTACTGGAGTTGAATATTTCTGCAGTCTTACTATTTTGATACATGATATGCTAATCGCTGATCTCCTAGAAAGATGCAGCTATTATTAGAGATAAACTTGTATGCTTTACTGATATTTAATACAACTGTGTTTGATTTTTTCTACCGTGCAACTTTTTGCAGATTAGTCAGTACCTTAGCTTACATGCTCGTTTTGGCATTCTCCCTAGTGAACTTCTTCAAGGAAAGGCTGCAGAGGTTTGTACTATTTTTCTCATTAACATGTATTTATTCACTCGTTGTCATCTATATATCTTGAGAAAGCTGTTCAGTTTTGAAACCGAATTTGCTTATTGATTGTTGTTCTTATTTCTTTTCATTTGTTTTAATATTTTCAGTTACAGGATTCAGCATCTGGGTACTCTCTAATTTTCATTTGTCCTCAAGGTACTCTCTAATTCATTTGCCCAACAACTTGGTGAATCTACATGTTTTGTTTAAGAATAAGACCATAGTGCTTTAGAACTATCAAATTTATAAAGATTTCACTGCAGAATTCACTGCATTCTGCCATTATGAACTAGCAAATGATGAAGTTGCCCATGATTCTTGTAGGAATGTCTTACCATACTCTGTTTTATATTTTTTTTATAGGCTTTGGCGTTTTGCAAGTGTTTGAAAAGAATTTGAGTCAAGTGGAAATTTCAATCTCGATTCATCAGAGGTATATATATATTTTTTTATAATTAAATTACATATAATTTTATAGAAGAGTTTGAATATCTTATATATTCATCTATAGTGAAGTAGGTTCTGCGAAATTTGTGTGCTGCGGTGATATGAGGATGATAAATTGTTTGTTATCTGATTATTTATAGTTAAAATTGACAGATGGTTAGGTTAATAAAATAGGAAAAATACTGCCCGATTTTTCGTAGATATGTTTATCATATTTTCAAAAGCAATTGCATGGATTAATTGATAGATATGAGAATATGGTGTTAATGTAGGTTAATATAGAATGTTTGGTCAAATCGATTCTAATTTTGAGGATGATGTTGATTTTGTGCCATCAACTACAAATGAAGTACAATCTGTTAGCAATACAGTAGATGAAACTCAGAATCAGAGAAAAAGAACTTCTCGTGCATGGGATCATTTCACACGGCAAAAAAATTGATGGAAAAATTAAAGCAGTTTGCAAGTATTGCGAGCGTAAGCTGGTGGGAGAAAGTTCTAGTGGGATTAGGCATTTAAATTCTCACGTGAAAACGTGTCCTGTAAGAAAGGCCCAACTTGCCGCCAATCCTAGTGCAACTGCAAGCCCTTCAGTTTCTTTTAATTTTGATCCTGATTTAGCAAGGACCAAATTGGCTCAAATGATCGTTAAGCACGAATATCCCTTGTCTATGGTTGAGCATAGCGGGTTTATAGAATATTCAAGCACTTTATGTCCCATGTTTCAAATGGTGTCAAGGAATACAATTAGGTCAGACATTATGAAAATGTATAAAACTGAGAAAGAAAAGTGCAGGCAAAATTTGGAAAAAAGTAGGAGCAGAATAGCCATAACCAGTGACATGTGGACTACAAATCATCAGAAGAGGGGATATATGGCTGTAAGAGCTCATTTTATTGATGATTCTTGGAACTTACACAGTCAAATATTGAGTTTTAAGTATGTTCCGTGTCCTCACGATGCTCCAGCACTACTTGAGGCCCTAAGATCTTGTCTTAATGATTGGAAAATAGAAGACAAGATCAGTACAGTGACTCTCGATAACTGTACTGCCAATGATTCCATGATTGATCTTTTGAAAGGACAATTTGAGCCTGACAGTTTTATTTTGAAGGGAAAGTTGCTACATGTGCGTTGTTGTTAGAGCTTTGACAGATTTGTTAGAGCTTCCTATCGAGTAGAGAATATGAAGTCTGAACTGGATTTTTATATTTAGAGGAGAACTTGATACCTAGGACTGAAGAGTCATTTGATATATGCAACTATTGGAAGGTGACGGGCCTCAAATACCCTTTGTTGAGTATGATTGCCAAGGATGTATTTGCTGTGCCTGTTAGCACTGTTGCTTCGGAATCTACATTCAGCACTGGTGGTAGGCACGTGAGTTCACATCGATCGAGACTTCATCCTTCTACATTAGAAGCATTAGTATGTACACAAAATTGGTTGAAGACTGACAAAAAAGGTAGATATTATTTAACAACTGTAAATATATATTTATATACATTTTTTCATTTCTTAATTAGAATTAATATTTATTTTATTTTTTTTAACAGCAACAGTGAATGATGAAGATAATGATGTTGGTCCAACAATGGTAATTAGTTAAGTTTTTGTAATTTATCAAATAAATTATTTATTTTTATTATTAATACTTTTTTCTGTTTTTATTTTTTTGCAGGAGCCTTACGTAGTTGATCTTGATGATTAGAAAGTATATTGTTCTTTTTAGTATATGAGTGAGGACATGGATGAGAACAAATTGTAGTGTTTAGTACTTATGGTTGCTAGTTATTATATTTGAGTTTATAGTTGGTAGTTATTATTGATGTATTAAATATTGTTAGTAACAAAAGTACAATCTCAAGCTTTCCTCTATTATGCATAATTGAATCACTCATTTATTCATTATAACAAAAATTCAATTATTCATTAAAAACCTTAGTTTCCAACCTTATCTATTATTAAAGTAAAATTGGAAAAAAAAAAATTACCATCACACCCTTATAATTCTCTTCATCTATATATCTATATAATTCTATTGTTAGGGATGGTGATGTGGCATCTTCTATGAGTTTTCTTTTCAATTTTCTATTTTTTTCCAATTTTCTCATTTATTTAGTTTTATCTCTCATTTTTTAGATTTAATTAGGGTTTTATTCTAACCGTTCATCTCTTTTGGTCTCAATTGTTAAGGCCTTAAAGCTATTAAGTGATACACTTTAATAATTATTATTAACACACAATAAAGATGATAATTATTATTAATTATATATCATCTTATTAATTATTATTGTAAAACCTATTCATGGACTCTAATTAATTCTTAGTAAAAACCGTTTATTAATAGTAATTCTTAATGAGCCAAAAGTATAACTGAATCTATTTAATATAATTATATTGTGTCTATTAGTTTCTTTACCGTAAGAGTTTATTATTATTATTATTATTATTATTATTATTATTATTATTATGCGTTTATGTGTTTCTATATTTAAAGCATATGCTCCTAAATTCTTACATCTATATTTATAAGAGATATCACATGCACTATTTGATATGAGGAAGGCTCATATGACTCTCACCTTTATGGGAAATGCCAAAGAATATTATATGGTAGGTGTAGATTTGAAAATTGTCTTTTAATAGAGTGTTTTGAATTTGCATTTATATTTGTGTTGGTCTTTTTCATTATTTTACGCATTTTTTTATTTTTCTTTTTGTATATTTATATCAGTTTTTTAATATCATATTGCTCTTTCACCCTTTTTTTCCCCTAATCTTTCCTATTCTCTCTGTGTAATTACACTGATGAAGCTGGAAAAAAAAATGATATGGTAGGTATTGCTGTGGATCATTGTTTTTGAACATAATGTTGTGAATTTGTATTGTGTTAGTCTTTTTTATTATTTTGCACATTTATTTATTTTTCTTATTGTATATATTTATAAGTTTGTCATATTTTATATCACTATTTCCACCCTCTCTTTATTCTTTATGTAATTATACTGATGAAGTTGGAAAGGAAATAATTAAGGAGATGTGTAAAATTATTATTTCATATATATATATATATATATAATTGTCTACTAATCAAATCTATATTATTATTATGTACAAACAGTATTTCTTCTTTCACAAATTTTTCGTATTTTATTATTTGATATTTGAGCTTAACCATCGTTTACCATATCTTCTTAAAAACTTAAAGAATGACAAACATGAGTGGTAACAATTAGTGTAGATATGAATTTCATTGATAAGAAGGTTTATAACAATTTATGAAGACCGCACCGATTAAGTTAAGTGGTTGTGGCCCTTTTTATGATTTTTTCTACAATTATCTTGAAGTTTGAACTAAACAATGATAACTTGGAGTTTTGATATGATAAAAGTTTATGATTTTATGAGATTTGAATTGATTAATTCAACTGTTTCATTAGATCTTTTTATATTTCTTTTAGTTTCCTTTATCGATTTAGAGTTATTATTATATAATTTTGTATATATAAATATCGTAAAATAAATTTATTTTTTACAAAGAAAGAGGGAGAAATGAGTGATTCGTGAATCCAATTTGTCTATGCTATTTTCTATTCATATTTATTGAATAATAACTATTGCGATGTTTATTATTATTATTATTATTATTATTATTATTATTATTATTATTATTATTATTCATAAGATAATACTATTAAGAATAGTAATTAATACTACATAGATATTTTTGGTTTTTTCTTAATTTAATTTATTAGAACACATATAAATTTATGTATATATATTTATCTAAGAAAAATATATTACAAGTATAATTGTTTCAAAAAAAAGTGAAATTATTATATTATGATGAAAATTTAATTAAATTATTATTTCATCTTCCTAATTTAAGAATAAGAAATGAGAATGTCATTCTTCTTAAAAGTTAATCTATACAAAAAAAAAAAAATCTATACAAAAAAAATTCCATTTATAATCATATATTGAAAAGAAATGCACAATAAATTTAGTCTAACAGTTTTTTTTTTTGTTAAAATTTTTAGTTAAATAGTTTGATATACACTGCATCATATATTTTTTAAAGTATAATTTATTTCATACTAAACAATTTCTCATTTTATTTATGAAAGAATAACCAAAAGTATTTAACTTGAAATTTAATAAATTAATTATTTAACCATTATAAATTTTTTATAATTATAAAAACCGCGCAACGCGCGGGTCTATTGACTAGTTAAAAATAAATTGACTTACATAATTATTATAATATTAATTTTAAAACATAATCAAACAATATAATAGTTCTCCCATTACCCATGACTCAAAACAAGACAAAACCAAAGAAAAAAGAAATCTCTTTTAATAAGGCATGTCATATTGTAATAGTATAATAGTTATAACTAACCACTTCCTAATAATAATAATAATTTTTAGAAAGAAAATAAAAAAAAAAAAAAGAGGGCAAATAATAATAATAATCAATGGTGAGTTTTGATACATTATCTATTTTCTCATCAAATTTTCTCTCTCTCTAAAATAACATAATATATAAAAAAGGTGTCTATAATGAATTGTCTCAACCACCACCAAAATTAAATACCCAAATGAAACAAAACAAAATAATAAGTATTCTTAAAAAAAATAAAAAAAACGGGTCGGGCCTAACCCGGCCCGATTATCTCGGACCGGGCTTGACCCGCTAGGCCAAAAGAAGGAGTCGGGCCGGGCCGGGTTTGTGGCGGGCCGGGCCCGGCCCGGCCCGACTGACATTCCTAGTACCACCTGCAATTTTTCTTCGTTTTCTTCGATTTTTCATGCTTTTTCATGGAATTGACTTCCGATTTTTTGTGTAGTTTTGTAATTTGATTTTTGTTTTTCAATTTTCAAATCTAATTATCAGAAATAAATTAATTTTATTTTAAAATTAATTTTAGATATTAGTGTAATTTGAATTTAAAAATAGGATAAAATCAAGTATTGCTTACCTCTTTTCTTATTTCCTTTAAAATTTGATTATTTTATTTTTTTTAAGGTCAGATATTTTTTTTTTGGTAACTTGACCTTAATTAGAATAAGATCAAAATAATCATGATATTTTAAAAGAGGAAATAAGGTATTTTTTTGTTAACTTTTAAATTTTGTTATTTTTATTTAAATTAAATTGTAAAACAAGAAAAGGGTATGTATTTACCATTTTCTATTTTATTATTTAATTTATTAAATAACATGAAATTTAAAAGGAAAGTTAGCAATTTATTTTGAAATGACATTTAGGTTAACCAAAACCTAATTTTTCAAAATGGTAGGTTTAATTTTTAAATTTTATTTTTCGAAATATATAGTTAAAATTAAATAAATCCTACATCCAACTATCCAAATCTAACCTTGTTGCAGGAGTATGTGTTTTAGATTGTTTGTAAGTTTTCTAAAACCTATTATTGCTTGATCTAAATTGCAAGGGTTAACTTGTTGACAGATCAAATGATCTGATTTTAACCCATGGTTCAATTGATGATAGATCAAGTGAATAATTTGTAACAGGTAAATTTTACATTCTTCTTTCATCTATGTATGACCTAGTAACATGATAGGATCCATCCAAATCTGTGTGCCTGTGTGAGCCTATATGTTTAATTTCTGTTATAGACACATATAGGTTGTTGTTGCTAAATAAAATGTCATAACCTGATAGATTTTATTTAGGCTCATTTAGTTAATGGGCCTATTCAATTAATAACAGTTGTTCATTTTAAGGTTAAATTCCTCTCTTTTGAGCCTTGTGTGAGAATTGGGAGCCTTAGAAGTGGGTACGACATACTGGACCCAGCCCCCCCTCACATGAACAACCCCAATTGTGAAGGCCTATTTGCCTGATTTGGATAACTGTGCTAGGTTAATTATACTAGTTTGACATAATAAAATTGAATAGCAACATAATTAATTTCTTGGAAATTAATTTAAGAAAAATATAGTTTAATGAATTTCATTTCTAGATAAACTATTTGTATTTTTCTTGTATTTAATTAAATAAAGAATTTTAACTAACTAGACTCTTTCTGAAACTTACTTTTATTATTTCATTAAATATTCCTATTTAAGTTATGAATTAGTTATTACTAATTTTCTCTTCAAACTTAAATTTGAATATATTTTGAATATAATATTAAGTTGAGGAATTCTAGGAATTAGTTATTGAAGATTCTTGAAAGATATTATTTAAGTTGGTTTTAAACTTAAAAAGGGAATATCTTTAAATTAGGTAGTTACCACCTAATTTTGATATTTAATTAAATTTTGTTTGGAAAATTTTAAGTTTGTAAATTATAGATTCTTTCTATAATAACTTAAATCAGATATTTTCCAAATCTTGAAAAGATACTTAGTTAAATTGAGATATTTTCTAGATAATTATTTCTACATTAATTATTATTTCTAATATAGGAAAATATCATTGATTGTGAAATTAATTGTTTAATAATTAATTTTGGTACAATTCAATTAATGATATTTTTCCTTATATTAAATTGGAAATTAATGATTAAGGCTTCTCTATACTTAATTATTTATTTCCTGAATTTAATACATTTAATTAAATTGAAAATTAAATATCTAAGATGATTTTCATAATGATACTTAAGTATTGTTATTTCCATGATATTTAATTAAATAAGAAAATTATTTTAAGTTGGGTATTTCCATAACAACTTAAATTTGAATAATTTTCAAAATATATTTTATTTATTTTATTAATTATTTTCTTCAAAATTGCATTTAATTATGCAAGATGATTTTGAATTTATTTTGAAAGATGGATTAAAGTTGTAAATTAATTATCTTAATTAATTTTGAATCAACTTAAATCAATGGTCTTTTCATTTAATGATTAATTTAAAATAAAGGAACTGAAATATATTATTAGAAATTTGATTAATTAGTCAAGAAAATCTAAATAGATAATATTTTTGCTTGAAGTATTTTTTCTAAGTAAAGTTTGATTAATTTTAATGTGTTTCGAAAATTGTATATTTTTGGAAATACAATATATATATATATTGGTAGAAAATTATAATTTGAGTTGCAAATTAATTTAAATTAATACAACTTAAATTAAGTAATTTTCTTAATATTTGTTGGAAAGTTAATACTAAGATGGAAATAATTCATTTTATTTTCTTAACCATCTAAGTTTAATTTTACAGATATTAAATTAAATTTTATTTAGATTCTATTCTAAATTTAAAATTTAATAAATATATATATAGATTTAAAATAAATAAATAATAGAAGAAAATACATTTTTTTTTTAAATAATGAGCTTTATTATTTTAAGGTATTCGATCTCCATTGTTTGTTTTACATAGCTATTGTTTTAGTGAGTAATCCTCCCTAATGGAGGAACGTTCATTAGCAAGTGAGCGTCGTTTAATCTCGAAAGATAAGTATGCTTGTAAGTGTTTTATATTAGTATTGATCACCCTAATGGTGGCTACTGTATAAGACTTACAAACGTATGAAACAATGGTAGAAGCTCATGAAATAAGAATGACCTTGACTCTCGCCTAAACGGGACAACGTCAGATTCTCTTTTCGATCGAATAAAAGGTTCCTAGAATGTTTATCATTTTAGATGAGCTGACAACTCTATTCAATAGATGATAGCTTTGACTCTTGCCTAAATGGGACACTGATATCAGTTTGTTGAAAACCTTGGAAATTATTTAGGATTGAATTTTTTTTAGTATTTTCTCTAGTCATTGATATCTATGTGTTATCTTGTAGTATTCTGAATTGCTATATGCTAATAATTTCTGAATAAGATTTTGTGTTAAACCATAATTGATATCTATGTGTTATCTTGTAGTATCCTGAATTGCAATGTCGAATCCCATGTTGTCACTCTTAACTGAAAATAAGCTAAATGGGTCTAACTTCCCAAAGTGGAGAGAGAACATTAACATTGCTCTCATAGGTGAAAGTGCCTCGTTTGTGTTGACTGAGCCGTCCCCTGAGCAGCTAGGTGACAATGCAACCAAAACTGTGAAAGAGAAGTTCGAGCGTTGGCAGAATGCTAACAATAAAGCTCGTTACTTCATGCTTTCCAGCATGGTTGACACCTTGAAAACAAGGTTTGCAAACACTGTCACGGCTGCAGAAATCATGACGCAGTTAACTGAGCTATTCGGTATGGCATCTATCCAGTCTCGTTTTGACGCGACTAAGAAATTCATCAACGCACGGATGGAACCCCATCAGAATGTGCGTGATCACCTTCTCCAGATGGCTAGTTATTTCCAGGAAGCCCAGAATCATGGTGCTGAAATGGATCAGACTACTCAAGTAAGTCTCATCTTGAATAGTCTGACTCCGCATTTTTCGTTACACATCAAATTATGTCATGAATAAGAAGGAACAAGACTTTCATACTTTAGTCAATGACCTTCAGACATATGAAAATTTGATTGGAGGTCCCAAAAAAAGAGGGAATAAACCTCAGAATTCTAGAAATGGTAATAAGACGAGTAATCCTGAGGCACATGTTGCTTCTACTTCCAAATCCAATCATAAGAAGAAGTGGAAAAATGCCAAGAAGCGAGCTCAAGCTGCGAAAGCAGCTAAGTGTTGGAATATTTTTTTTTTACCAGGATCTTAGATCTACTCACAAGTATATTGTTTAAACACCCTAAATATGAACTTTCTAAAACGATAAATTAAACACATATAAAGTTAAGAAAACGTTACATTGATGCAGCAGAATTAATGTCTCCTTCCACTCAGATCTCTAACCCTTGTATCCTTTCTGTAGCAGAGTATAATCAAGATCTGAGCCCGAATGTCCTTCTTCTTCAAGTTTGATCCTTCACAGTCTTCCAATCTATGATTGAGTTACTGCTTGCTGTGTGTGGGCACTTACTCTTTCACTAGGGTCACGAAATTAATGAAGGGAAAAGAGAGGGAGGGTTTCGGCCAGGTATAGAAAGTGAGGAAGGCTCAGTTTTTCTGAAGAGAGAAATTTCTGTTAGATTACTAATGAAAGCATATTATGTGACTGAGCCATCACTTTCTATTTATAGGCAACTACTAGGTTTAGGTTAGGAATTATTTGGCATTAAAATAATGAAAATATTAATTTGAAAAACCAACTTAAGTGGCCGGCCATGGTGTAGTATTGGGCCTCACTTGATTTTGCAGTTTTATCAAATTTTATCTCTATTTTCTCAAAAACGCCAATTTTCCAATTCTAACCTTTTAAATGCCAAAACTAATTATTTAATAACTAAAATAGATTATTAAATAATATTGTCATTTAATTTAATTATTAATTAGACATATAAAGTCCATTAATAAATAAATAAACCTAGAAACTCTTTTCTTTACAATTTCACTTCGCTTAGTGAAAATTCATAAAATTAGACATAGTCTAACTTTAGAATTATAATTGATCAATCACGAATCAATTAATGAGTCTTACAAGCAGAATGTTCTCAACTAGAATGGGGACCATGGATCTATATGCTGAGCTTCCAATAAGTGAACCAAATTTACCAAGTAAATTCCTACTTATTAATTCTTCGTTGAATCCACTCTTAGAACTTAAAATTGTACTCTCAGACTTATATAGAGCATATTGTATGTTCCACGATATCAATATACTATCTCATTTAACCATTGTTATAATCTTATTGTGATTTAAAGATCCTCTATACAGATGATCTACATCGAGATGGGATTTCTTTACCGTTCTCACCCCTCAATGTATTTCGCCCCTTAAAACACTTAGCTACCTGTAAATGGTGTTTAGTGATCTAATAATTAGTCAGTTAAACAAGAGCTCATCCATTTACTTCTATTTGCTAAGCTCGAAGGGAATCATCACTTGACTTCTATACACCAATAGAAGCTATAGATTCCATATTTATGTTCAGCACTCCCACTCAATCATACTATCATGTTCCCAAAATATACGTATCACCCTGACCCAAAAGTAGGCTTAACTAATAAATCAAAGAACATGAATAGCACTCCTGAGTTGAGCCCAAGCATATCAGGATTTAGATTCTTTTAATCTTAAGATCAGCTACTGATATTGACTTGGAAAGATATGTATAACGGTAAGTTTGTAATATCTTAACTTAGTTGCAATATCGGTCCAGTCCAATGTATACTCCATACATTCGAAACTAGTATACTTTACTAATGTCCTGGAAAGAACATAACACTTACTCCAAGTGTAAGTACACATCATCGCTGATTATCACATTAGTGTAAATCCAATAACACTGATGAAATAGGGACCAAAACTTTTGATTCATATGATCACAATCACATTCCACTGTGTTGACGATACTGTAATTGTGAATAAACATATGATCTGGATTTAACTGATTTTGTGTGTATGAATGTAATAAACATATTAAACCATTAGCATGTAAAATTCATGCAAACATCAATCACTTCAAATTTCTTATATTGATAACTAATCAGATTGTAAAGAGTTTTATTTAGGGCATAAAACCCAACACTAAGAACAAAAAGGCTGGAGCTTCTGGTGATACACTAAAAGGAAAGTGTTTCTACTGCAATGAGAAAGGCCATTGGAAATCCCAATGTCCTAAGTATCTCGCAAAGAAACAAGGTATTTTCTTTATAAACAGATGTGTTTTTAGTGAATTATTATTCTTTTGGATTATTAATTCTGGACTACTAACCTTGTTTATTATTCTTCTTATAGCTCAAGCTTCTTAAACTCGGATGCTGTCTTAGCGAGTTGGATTAGAAAGTTGGATGGTAGATGGAGATCGTCTACAATAAAGAAGAAGCTCAATTTTTTTTTTTTGAATTAATTCTTTATTTTTTCAAACAATTTGGATTTCAAGTTTTGGGATTTTATTCCCTGTTTGGTTCTCATAATATTGCAAACAATTTTTGGTTTATAATAAATTTTTTTAAATAAATTGCAATTTATGAGTTGAGCTTCAGTACTTTATCTTATCTATTACCAATTGTTATATTTATTATGTTTGTATGTGTAAGTGTTTTTATTATTGATACAAATTCTAAAGGTATTTAAACTCCTTACAGAGTTATTACTACATAAACATTAGAAATTATTTCTATGTTTATGAATAATTGTTAGTTCTTAAAAAATTATTTGAGAATTTGTTTAATAAAAAGATCTTTTGATCTGATAGGGGTGGAGAAAAGTTAAGAATAATATGCAGTTCAAACGATCTTTTATATCTAATGAACTCTGGATTATATTCAACTCCACAGACTCTCTATCACACTTAGAGATTTACAACCTTTAGGGGTGGATCATGATCTCTATAAACTTAGGGGTGGATTTTATACCACAGTACCCATTGTAACACATAATTTTAAACATGGAAATAATATAATAAATTAGCTATTATCAGAATAAATCCTTGATCTTGATTATATGTTCCAGTTTAGATTTACTGTTGTAATAGTTAATGATACCATTAAAGTTCTTTGATAATGTATCACATTACCTTAGTTGAGTGGGAGAATATTAAAATTCTTTACCCATCTTCGTTTGGTTGATAATTGTGATAGGAACTTAAGAACAACTCTGATAAAAACAAGTCTAACCATTCACATGGATAGAAATAACTTATCAGAATTATGAGAATAAGATAGAAGAATTCTTGCATAGTCTATTCGAAAGACTTGATTCAAGATGTCTAATCCTCATAACATTTTATGGTATCTTGATTTGATTGCTTAAATCTCTAGCAAGTATTTTACACTTCAAATACTAGACTGCTATGTTGTTGACCTAGTCTTAGAGAAACTTACAGTTTCAGTTTAAGATAATAAGTCACAATGAGATGTTCCCAGAAACAATAGTAAAAGGTTAAAAGCTTCTAACCAGACATCTGCTATTGAGTGGGAGCCATCTGAGATGTAATCAAATGGGGAACATTAGGGGACAATCAAGAAAGATTTATAAAAGTGACCTATATGTTATAAAGGAACTATGCATTAGTGATCCCAATATCCACACCGACTCATTAAGAATTATGAGATGGTGGTTACTCTGGGGGTGGAGGAATCATTATAGAAGAGTGTAAAAATCCATCTATAATAATTCAAGCTTCATCAGAGAAAACATAACTTGGTAAATTCGAAATTACCAGAAAGTTATTTTACTGAAGAAAATTCCACACTGCATTATCTCAATTCCAAATTTTAAAATTTAAGAGATATGTCTTCTGTTTGTTCAGATGTACTTAATGGGCAGTAAGGTTTTCAGTATCCCTTGATGAGTAAAGCATATAGTTAAGGAGGTTTCATAAGTTTTATGAACCTGGTTCCAGATATATGGGTGGATTCAAATATACTACACTTGATCAGAGGATCGAGGCAAAAGATTGATTGTAATGCACAACTTGTTTTATGTTAGTGCAAGTGGGAGTTTGTTGGGTTTTGTGCCCTAAATAAAACCCATTACAATCTGATTAGTTATCAATTTAGAATTTTGAAGTGAATTATGATTACATGTATGTTACATGTTTATGGTTTAATATATACTTGATATATGCACAAAATTAGTTAAATCCAGAACATATAGTTATTCACAATTACAGTATTGTCAGTACAGTGGAATGTGATTGTGATTATATGATTCAAAAGATTTGGTCCCTGTTCATCAGTGTTTTGGATTTACACTGATGTGATAATCAGCGATGAAGTATACTTACACTTGGAGTAAGTGTTATGTTCTTTCCAGAACATTGGCAAAGTATACTGGTTTCGAATGTATGGAATATGCATTGGACTGGACCGATATTGAACTTGGTCAAAGATATTGTAAATTTACCGTTGTATCTTTCCAAGTCAATGTCAGAAGTTGATCTTAGATTAAGAGAATCTAAATCCTGATATGCTTAGGCTCAATCTCAGGAGTTCTATTCATGTTCTTTGATCTATTAGTTAAACCTACCTTTGGGTCAGGATAATACATATATTTTGGGAACATGATAACATAACTGAATGGGAGTGCTGAACATAAATATGAAAATCTATAGCTTCTACTGGTGTATAGAAGTAAAGTGATGATTCCTTTTGAGCTTAGTTAAATAGAAGTAAATGGATGAGCTCTTGTTTCAGTGACTATATATTAGATCACTAAAACATCATTTACAGGTAACTAAGTGTTCAAAGGGGCAAAATACATTGAGGGGTGTAAACGGTAAATTGGTCCCATCTCGATGTAAATTATCTATATAGAGGATCTCTAAATCACATTAAGATTATAACAATGGTTAAATGAGATAGCATATTGATATCGTGAAACATATGATATGCTCTATATAAGTCTGAGAGTGCAATTCCAAGTTCTAAGAGTGGATTCAACAAGGAATTAATAAGTTAGGGATTTACTTGGTAAATCGGTTCAACTTATTGGAAGCTCAGCATATAGATCCATGGTCCCCATTCTAGTTGAGACTATACTGTTTGTAAGACTCTATAATTGATTTATGATTAATCAATTATAATTCTAAAAGTTAGACTATGTCTAATTTGTGAATTCTCACAGTTTAAGGATGAAATTGTAAATAAAAGGGTTTCTAGGTTTAATTATTAATTAAGAGACTTTGCATGTCTAAATTAATAATTATTTTAAATGGCAATATTATTTAATAATCTATTTTAGTTATTAAATAATTAGTTTTGGCATTTAAATGATTAGAATTGGAAAAATGACATTTTTGGAGAAATAAAAATAAAATTGAGGAAACTGCAAAATCCATGTGAGGCCCATACACACCATGGGCGGCCACATGCTTGCATGTTTCCCAATTATTATTTTCAATTTAAATTGTCATATAATTGCTAATCAAAGCCTAGCCTAAATAGGAAAGTGGTGGATCACACTAAATAAGACAGTTATTCAATTACACAGTAAAAGAGGAAACTGTTTATTTGGAAAGTTGTGCTCTTCCCTTTTCCTATTTATAGCCGCCCCTCTCTCTACTCTTGGCATGCTTTTACAAGCTTTTTGCTATGCATTGTGTCACACGAAATCAAGAGAGAAAAACAAGAGAGAATTTCGAAATTCCTAGTGAGAGAGAAGTGCCCACACACATCACTCAGTACCTCATCATAGTTTGGAAGACTGTGAAGGATCACATCCAACTGAAGAACTTTCGGGCTCAGATCTTGATTATACTCTGCTACAGACAGGAATCAAGGGTTAGAGATCTGAGTGGAAGGAGACATTTAATTCTGCTGCCATCACTGTAAGTTATTCTTAACTTTTATGTGTTTAGTTCATCGTTTTAGAAGTTCAACATTAGGTTGTTAAATCAACATACTTGTGAGTAGATCTAAGTTCCTGGTAAAATATATTTCCAACAGGATGCACATCAAGAGGAGGAATTAGATATTGGAGATTTGGAGAACATTCTAAACCTTTATCTAATTTGATATTTTTAAACAAATACAATATGAGTAGTTTTAAAGTTGATGTTGATAAGTTTGATGGATCAAGTGACTACAGAATATGGAGGAGGAAAATAAGATCTCTACTGGCACAACAGAAGCTGTTGAGGGTCCTTGAAGAACCCATTGAATGGCCTGAAGGAACAACTAAGATACAGCAAGAAGAGTATCTTGAAACAGCTACTGGGATTATCATATTCAACCTAAGTGATGCAATCATTAGGTTGGTTGATAAAGAAGAAACTCCAGCAAAGATATGGAGGAAGTTGGAAGTGCAATTCCAACAGAAGTCACTAACAAACAAGATCTTTCTCAAAGAAAGGATCTTTGGCTACAAGATGAATAGATCTAAAAGTCTTGAAGACAACTTAGATGAATTTCTGAAGATGCATATAGAGTTGGCTAACTCGGGAGAAGGAGAAGCTTTGAGTGATGAAAACCAAGCAATCATCATTCTCAACTCATTACCGGAATCCTATAAGGATGTAAAGATAGCAATAAAGTATGGAAGAACTTCAATTACCCTAGATGAAGTCATCTCTGCACTAAAGTCTATGGACTTAGAGATGAAGAATGACAAGTTGGGGAGCTCTAATGGTGAGCTGAACTTGAGTAGAGGAAGGCCTCATGAGAAGAAGCCTTGGAACAATAGGGGAAGGAGTAATAGCAAAGATTCTTCCAAGGGTGGAAGATATGGAAATGGGAAGTCTCCATCAAGAGGACAGAAAGATCCTAAAGGCTGCTATCACTGTGGTAAACCGGGGCATATCAGAAGGGACTGTTATTTTTGGAAGAGAAGTAACAGAGGAAGAACAGATGGTAGCAATGGTGACTCAAATCAGGGAGAAAAGCATTTCTCAAAGGAAAAGGGATATAAGCATGAAGCCAATCTAAGTGATGGCTATGAAAGTGGAGAAGTTTACATTGCTGCATCTAAATTCAAAGATGAATGGATTTTAGATTCAGGATGTACTTTTCACATGACTAATAATAGATCTTTACTTTTTGATTTCAGGGAATCTAAAGGAGGAAAAGTCATCTTAGGCAACAACCAAACATGCCAAATTGAAGGCTCAGGTAATGTGAGCTTTAAAATGTATGATGGTATTGTAAGAACTCTTACAGGGGTAAGATTTGTGCCTAACTTAGCAAGAAATTTAATTTCTATAAGTATGCTAGATGACATTGGTGTTGTGAGTAAGATTGAAACAGGTACAATGAAACTAAGCAAAGGTTCAATGACCATAATGAAAGGCTACAAGGAAGGAGGTCTATACTACCTAAATGGAGAACCAGTTTCACATTGTCACAACACAAAGGAAACTCTTGAAGATTCTAAGGCAATCTTATGGCATAGAAGGCTTGGGCACATGAGTGAGAAAGGTTTGCAAATCATGAGTGAACAAAATCTTTTGTGAAAAGATAAAGTAAGTGAAGTTGATTTTTGTGAGCATTGCATATTGGGTAAGCATCATAGGCTTAAATTTGAAATTGGGACACATAATTCTAAAGAAATTTTAGAATATATACATGCTAATTTATGGGGTCCAGAAAATACAGCTACTCATGGGGGGAGTAGTTATTTTCTATCCATTGTGGATGACTACTCTAGGAAAGTATGGGTTTTTCTTTTGAAACATAAAAATGATGCCTTTGATAAAATTCAAGAATGGAAAATTTCAATAGAAAATTTGACTAACAAAAGAGTTAAGACTCTTAGGACCGATAACGGTCTAGAGTTCTGCAATGATTTGTTTAACATGTATTGCAGGAATAATGACATTCAAAGGCATATGACTGTAAGATTAAACCCACAACAAACCGGAGTAGCTGAGAGGATGAACAAGACTATTTTAAATAAAGCCAAGTGCATGCTATTCCAAGCAGGGTTAGCTACGGGATTTCGGGGAGAAGCAGTACTCACAACAGCTTATTTGATAAACCGAAGTCCATCAAGTGCTATGGAGTTAAAGACCCCTGAAGAGAGATGGTCCGGCAAACCACCAGATTTATCCCACTTAAAAGTTTTTGGGTGTGCAGCATATGCACACCAAGGAGATGGAAAGTTAGAGCCTAGAGTTCTAAAGTGTATATTTTTGGGATATTCAGAAGGAACAAAAGAGTATAGACTTTGGGTAAGAGAAAAAGGTTTTAAAACTATTAATAGTAGAGATGCAATATTTGATGAAAATATTTTTCCATGCATTGCTACTAACCCAAATGTTTTAGGTTCTTGCCCTAGTACTAACCATGCAGGTAACTCAATCAACGTTGATCTAAGACCTACTACTCCAAGTGATGAACAAGGAGAGAACACTGTTCAGGTGGAACAGGGAGAAGACACTGTTCAGGTGGAACAGAAAGAAAATACTATTCAGGTGGAACAGGGAGAAGACACTGTTCAGGTGGAACATGGAGAAAACACTATTCAAGTGGAACATGGAGAAAATACTGTTCAGGTGGAACAGGGAGAGAACCTCGTTCATGTGGAACAAGGAAACCAAAGGGAAAGAGTGCTGTGAAACATATGTGGCCCTTTAAACATAAAGGAAAATGCAGTAAGACAAATAAAGAGTTGGAGGATATGAGTAAGATCCTCAACTCTAATGAGATTGGTTCAAAGATGTATTTCATGTTGAGTACCATACCAGATACAACATATACTATAGTTGCTATTAGCAAGTATATGGTATTGACTGGGAAGATACATTGGCTGATTATAAAATGGATTTTAAGGTACTTAAAGAAGACAACATGCATTATACTTGCGTTTAGAAAGTCACAAAACCAAATGGAAGGCTTTTGTGACTTGATCTATGCAAGGGAGATAAACAAGGTGACACAAGGAAGTGTCACAAACATGAAGACCAAGGTGTTTATCCTAGCTAAGTTCAAACTGAAATTGCTAGGGATAAACAAATGGTACTGACCCTTGGGGTCATTCAAGCCCTCATAGCATCATCAACTATCCTTGGATAAATAAGAGAATCTGGGTGGAATTTGTTGGTTCAGATTCACTTATTTATCCTTTAGTTGTATAACACCACTCAGAGGGTTTGACAAATATACCCTTACATCAGATACAACAAATATCAAGACTAAAGAACATAAATACAGTTACAAAGACGGTTACAACTGAAACAGTTACAAATATTACTCTAGGGCTCTGCCCTAGATCAGAATCACAGATCAGTATAAAAGGAAGTATTTTTCTCAAATACAACAAGCAATAATATACAGAGCAAAATAAGAGATACAAGCAGTAATAAAAAGTCACAGCCAGAGAGAACAACAACAGAAAATAACAACAAAGAAAAGAGAGGCTTTTGGCTGTGAGTTGTCATCTTCATGTGAGCTCCTCCTAGAATGTTCATGTAATAGAAAAGAGAGTTTTGTTAGTATCAAAAGTGAGAAAAATAGAGAGAAATATAAAGTTGTAAATCAAAGATTGTAACCTATTTTTGAGATGAATGGATTCAAGCTTTGAGGGCTTGGCGGAGAAGTAGCCGGTTGTTTTGGGCGAACTCCGAGATCAAAGTTTTGGTGTCATCTACTTTAATTACTGTTTGCATTCTCTCATCTCACTCTCATTATTTCTGTTATTTGTATTTGTGTATGTGTTTATGTTCTTGAGTTTGTATTTTCGGGTTGTGTTAAAGTTTTGGCCGAAGTTAAAGGGGTTTTTTCTGGGTTCGGGTTTGAGTGAGTGGAGCCATGAGTGAGTGAGTTTTTTTTGGGTTGTTCTTGTCTCGGGTTGTAGCTGCAAAGAAAGGAAAGAAAATATTAGAATAACCCATAAAACTCTTGCTGCCATTAAAATAGAAAAGAAGAAGCTTTAAGAAATCAAAATCCTAGAAAACCATAGAACAAGCTTGCTGTAAGAAGAAGAGGAAAAGATAGAAAACCTTACCATTTCGTTTCTGCCATTTGAAGAGAAAAAGGAGAAGCTTTAAGAAACCCTAGGTTCGGTTGAAAAGAAGAGAAGATAAAAGAACCCATTAGAACCCCATAACCTTAGCTTTCATTTGTGTTGAAGAGAAGAAATAAAACCCTAACCCTAGAATTTTTCTTGCTGCTGCCGTTAGAAAGAAAGAAAAGAAAATTTGAATTCTTTTGGAAAGAATATTGTGGCTGCCGTGTATGAAGGAATTTAGGGTTAGAAGATAGATACCTTATATATATATTAGGGTTTCTTGTATCTTTAAGGTGGATATTGGTTTCTTCTTAGGCTGCTCTTACTGGGCCAAAAATAGTGTGAAAAGTGAGTCTTATTTGACTCTTTCTTTATTGCTTTGACCGAACTATACAAAGAAAGAAAAGGGTGCAAGTGTTTGATTGGAGAGAGAAAGGTTCTCTTGGGCTGAAGCTCAGTGGGTTGAACCTTTTGTGCTTGGGCTGAAACAAAGATTGCAAAATTGTATTAGTTTATAAAATTGACACTATTATTTTGTGAACACATAAAATAATAAATTTTAGAAAAATACCAATTTGCATATAATATTAATTTTGCTTCTTAAAGTGTGTTGGTTAGAACAATAATTTCCAACAGACAGTTTGTAATTTTTTCGGATTATTTCGGTTTGTAATTTTTATGGATTTTTTCGGTTTTGTTTGGGTGAGTTATTTGGTTTGGGCGGTTTACGAATTTTTTTGTACAACCCTAAGTCAAACAGTGTTAAAAATATTCGTTAACTAAAGTGAATTAAATAGAACCTCTATTTATATGTTCATTCAATCGAGTATACCATAAAGAACACTGTTCTTTGTATGGATCTATGGGCATGCTATTAGCAGGGTTGGATGGCAACGAGTTGACTAAGTGAAAAGGAAAAAAAAAAGGATCAGAAATACAGAAGCACCTGGCTTGTGGCGACACTATAAATCTTTTCTTCAAACCTTTCAGCAATTTTCTTCAGTTCAAGCAATCCCTCTTGGCCAAAGAAAGGGAGATCTTCTTCAATGTATCCATTAGACATTATATAAGTGAGTGAAAATGAACATTTCATGTATTTTATTATTACTAACAAATATATATTGCACACACAACACACATACATGTTCATTACTAAAAAAATGAAAGGATAAAAGTCTTGCTGATCTCAATGCTTCATGTTCTCATAAATTTGTCTTACTGATCATAGGCATGGGTACAGAAAAATAGCTCAAACTAAATCATATACATGAAAAGAAAATTAAATCATATTCTTTCTATAAAATATTTTAGAACAGACAAAAGAGAAATCTTAGTGTATTAATAATCATAAGGTTATTGTTCTTATAATATTAAGACTAATTAGGATTTTCACCTTTAATTTTAACATGTAACAAATCATGCCCCCTGAATTTTTCTGATCGTTAAAATTTTTTCCTGAACTATTGAGATTGTTAGATTTAAGGCATTTTGTTTAATTTATTTTAATTTTACTATTTTAGTGATTGTTTATGTACTAAACCATGCTCTCCAAACTTTGATATCTACTAAACTATGTCTCTCGAACTTTGACATATATACTTGATCACGCTCCCTGAACTTTCATCCATGTTAGACTTTTTTTTTTTACTAAAATTAGACAAAAGTCCTTAAATCCAACAATCTCAATAGTTTATGAGGTATGTTTAACGACCTTAAAAGTTCAGGGGCGCATAATTTTTGGTACATGTCAAACTTCAGAAAGTAAAAATCCTAATTAACCTAATATTAACAGGAAGGAAATGTCTAGTTTTAAAAGGAGAAGTTTTACAGACTTTGTAATAGTGGGGTTCCATAAATTTATGATATTTTAGATGTAAAGTCAAAAAGGCCTAACACGCCATTGTAAGTTCCTATAAATGATAATGGAAGACGAAGATACCATATATGGTTCTTCCTGTAAAGACAACAAAATCTACAAGTTATAATAATCGAAGACACTATACACAACTCTTAAGCAAAGTTGTTAGCCTCCCCACCATCCAAAGGCAATATCTACACCATAATATCTACAATATCTTACAAAAATAAAAGTGAAAAGATAAAAGTCTTGCTTCTGACATTTTCATGTACAATACATAATATATTATGGGTGTCCTGTTATTAAGATCGTACCCTACAGATGGTTGTAATAGCAATTTAAAGACAAATATTCATACATATATTAATTCAATGTGAGCCAAAATAAACACCATAAATCTATACTATTGATCTATACTTTAAAGTGTGTTTGCTTTAGCTAACAATGTTCTTTATAAACATATATAATATAAATAAAATAGATATTAGAACATAATCAACAGTTGTTTCATACTTCAATGTGAGAATGTCTCTCTCAAGTATAACACTTGATGAAGGAAACTATTTTTTAGTGTACCGTCAGTATGTTAGCCATGTTAGGTAGTGAGCAACTCGGAGTGTCCATTGATCTAGTGGTTGTAGGTAATAGGCATCAGACAAGTTTGAAAGAAAACAAGGCCACCGGTAGTTGACCACAAGAGCAATAGTCCTGCTCCTACAGCCCAAACATCTACACTAAGGCAAGAAAAAAAAAAAGAGCTAATACAACAATAAACTACTTAGTAAAGAGCCACATGACCATGTTGTAAACTAGTCATGAGTATAAGCTTAGACATCGTGCTTAAAAAAGAATACACTTGTCTTCTTTAAAATAAACTTTTTTTTTATTTAAGCATTTATATATTACATTGCATAACCTGGGATCTTTAAAATAAACTTAGTACTTACCCATGGAGATTTAATAATTGGAAATTCGCACTTGGTATAGAAAAGCCTTGCAGGTACTCATAGATTTCAATTTTTTTTTATTACAAATAGATAATTTTATTCAAAAACTGAATAGTACAAACACAAAGAGGCTGCAAACAACTTCACCAGCTCTCTACAATTTTTACTACATATCGGTCACTTTTTTGGAGTTATTAACTGCTGAACCAAGCACTCTATACTTAACCACTCTCTTAATTTCTCTACTGATAAAACCAGTAGCAAAACAACAAGCATAAAACACACAGTTGTTCCTATTTTTCCAAATGAAATACAAGGTTGCAGTCGTTAACACATTGAGCACCTGCTATTTCAGATCACAAGAAGGCTTCATTTTATAATCCCGCAGCTCCTAAATTGACTTCGGCCAGCTGATCTCCCCAAACCAGCTGCTTATATCATCTACAAGCAACTTAGTGAACAATTAGTCCATGAATAAATGGCTGTGAGTTTCTCTTTCTAACTCACAAACTGAGCAAAGCTTTGAGATTATGGGCAAAAATCTAACCAAATTGTCCCGAGTAAGTAGATGGTTATTACAAATCTGCTAGAAGATAAATTTGTGCTTGGGGGACAACAAGTTTATGCCAAACTGATTTAGCATAGTCAACCTCCGAGGCATCAATTAAAGAAGAGTATAAATGTTTGGACTGAAATTTAACTCTCCTAACAGCATGTGAATGTTAGGTTTTATGCCCTAAATAAAACTCTTTACAATCTGATTAGTTATCAATATAAGAAATTTGAAGTGATTGATGTTTGCATGAATTTTACATGCTAATGGTTTAATATGTTTAATATGTTTATTACATTCATACACACAAAATCAGTTAAATCCAAATCATATGTTTATTCACAATTACAGTATCGTCAACACAGTGGAATGTGATTGTGATCATATGAATCAAAAGTTTTGGTCCCTGTTTCATCAGTGTTATTGGATTTACACTAATGTGATAATCAGCGATGATGTGTACTTACACTTGGAGTAAGTGTTATGTTCTTTCCAGGACATTAGTAAAGTATACTAGTTTCGAATGTATGGAGTATACATTGGACTGGACCGATATTGCAACTAAGTTAAGATATTACAAACTTACCGTTATACATATCTTTCCAAGTCAATATCAGTAGTTGATCTTAAGATTGAAAAGAATCTAAATCCTGATATGCTTGGGCTCAACTCAGGAGTGCTATTCATGTTCTTTGATTTATTAGTTAAGCCTACTTTTGGGTCAGGGTGATACGTATATTTTGGGAACATGATAGTATGATTGAGTGGGAGTGCTGAACATAAATATGGAATCTATAGCTTCTACTGGTGTATAGAAGTTAAGCGATGATTCCCTTCGAGCTTAGCAAATAGAAGTAAATGGATGAGCTCTTGTTTAACTGACTAATTATTAGATCACTAAACACCATTTACAGGTAGCTAAGTGTTTTAAGGGGCAAAATACATTGAGGGTGAGAACGGTAAAGAAATCCCATCTCGATGTAAATCATCTATATAGAGGATCTTTAAATCACAATAAGATTATAACAATGGTTAAATGAGATAGTATATTGGTATCGTGAAACATACAATATGCTCTATATAAGTCTGAGAGTGCAATTCTAAGTTCTAAGAGTGGATTCAACGAAGAATTAATAAGTAGGAATTTACTTGGTAAATTTGGTTCACTTATTGGAAGCTCAGCATATAGATCCATGGTCCCCATTCTAGTTGAGAACATTCTGCTTGTAAGACTCATTAATTGATTCGTGATTGATCAATTATAATTCTAAAGTTAGACTATGTCTGATTTTATGAATTTTCACTAAGCAGGGGTGAAATTGTAAGGAAAAGAGTTTTCTAGGTTTATTTATTTATTAATAGACTTTATATGTCTAATTAATAATTAAATTAAATGACAATATTATTTAATAATGTATTTTAATTATTAAATAATTAGTTTTGGCATTTAAAAGGTTAGAATTGGAAAATTGGCATTTTTGAGAAAATAGAAATAAAATTTGATAAAATTGCAAAATTAAGTGGGGCCCATTACAACACCTATGGCCGGCCACTTATAAGGCTTTTTCAAATTATTATTTTCATTATTTTAATGCCAAATAATTCTAAACTTAAACCTAGTAAGTTGCCTATAAATAGAAAGTGATGGCTCAGTCAAAAATAAGTTTTTAATAAGCCTTTCGGACAGAAATTTCTCTCTTCAGAAAACTGAGCCTTCCTCACTCTCTACCTTGGCCGAAATCTCTCTCTCTCTTTTCCCTTCATCTTTTTCGTGACCCTAGTGAAAGAGTAAGTGCCCACACACAGCAAGCAGTAACTCAATCATAGATTGGAAGACTGTGAAGGATCAAAGCTTGAAGAAGAAGGAGATTCAGGCTCAGATCTTGATTATACTCTGCTACAGAAAGGAATCAAGGGTTAGAGATCTGAGTGGAAGGAGACATTTATTCCGCTGCATCAATGTAAGGTTTTCTTAACTTTATATGTGTTTATTTTATCGTTTTAGAAAGTTCATATTTAGGATGTTAATAAACATACTTGTGAGTAGATCTAAGATCCTGGTAAAATAATTCCCAACAACTGGCCTCAGAGCCATGGTAATTGATTTACTTGCATGTAATTTGGACTTTAAAACGATTGTTTGTATGTTCTTTGGATGGTATCATGTTGTATTGAGTGTTATTTGATGATTGATTGATGATTATGAAATTTTCGTGAAAAATAATTGTTATTTCGGTTCTGGAATTATTTTTATTGGATAGTATGAAAAAAATTAAGCAAGTTAGCCTTTTACAGAACTCAATTTGGATTTTATTTGAATTAGTTATGATTTTTTGAAGATTTGACAAAATCGGGGCTGTGCTGATAGTTTCCTGCGATCGTAGAACTGTCCGTACAGTTTCGAATTTTTTCAATTTTCTTCAATTTTTCATACTTTTTCATAGAATTAACTTCCAATTTTTTGTATGGTTTTATATATATATATATACTATTACTATTCCTAATTCAATTCTAATTATCATTTTGAATTAATTTAATTTTTTTTTTAATTTAATTCAAGATATTAGTGTAATTTGAATTTGAATAGAAATAGTATTTATCTTTTTGCTTAAAAATCTATCTTATTTTTAAATTTGATTATATTTTTTTTAAATTTAAGGTCAGATTTTTTTTTAGATATTTAAAATATCTTTTAAAGATATTTATAATATCTTTTAAGATATTTAAAAATATCCTATCTTTTAAGATATTTTAAAAATATCTTATCTATTAAGATTTTTTAAATCTTTTTATATATTTTGACCTTATTTAAATTTAAAATAAGATATTTATAATCATGTAATTTTAAATAGATATAAGATATTTTGCTAATTTTTTAAATTTTGTTATTTTATTTATTTAAATTAAATTTAAAATCTGAAAAGATATTTTATTTATCTTTTCTAATTTTTATTTAATTTTTATTTTTAAAATAACATTTAATTTTTAAAAGTAGTTAGCAAATTTTGAAATGATATTTAGGTTGGTTGAAACCTAATTTTTCAAATAGTAGGTTTAATTTTAAATATTTATTTTTTAAAAAAAAAATAATTTCGAAATTTTAAATTTATTTTATTTTCGAGATTAATTAAATTTTTTTTATTTTTCGAAATTAATTAAAATATTTTTTTAATTATTTATTTTTTTCGAAATTATTTATTTAAAATTAAATAAATCCTACTTCCAACTATCCAGCTAACCTTGTTGCAGGAGTATGTGTTTTTAGCTTGTATGTAAGTTTTAAAAACCTATTATTACTTGATTGCAAATAGCCATGGTTACTTTTTGCCAGATCTAATGATCTGATGGCTCCCTTGGTCAAGTAAATAATTTGTAACAGGTAAATTTTACAATCTTCTTTCATCTGTGTATGACCTAGCAACATGATAGGATCCATCCAAAGTGTGCCTGTGTGAGCCTATATGTTTATTTTATTATATAGATGCATATAGGTTGTTGCTAAATAAAATGTCACACCATGATAGATTTTATTTAGGTCCATTTAGTTATTGGACCTATTCAATTAATAACAGTTATTCATTTTAAGGTTAAATTCCTCTCTTTTGGGCCTTGTGTGAGAGTTGGGTGCCATAGAAGTGGGTACGACATACTGAACCCAGCACCCCCTCACATGAACTACCCCAATTGTGAAGGCCCATTTGCCTGATTTGAATAACTGTACTAGGTTAATTATATTAGTTTGACCTAATAAAATTGAATTAGCAACATAATTAACTTTTAAAATATATGAAATTTTTTTCATTTTAATATTTTAAAGTTAATTTTAAGAAAAACACTTTTAGTTTTAGATATTATTTCTAGACAAACTATTTGTATTTTTCTTGTATTTAATTAAATATAGAATTTTAACTAACTAGATTCTTTCTGAGCTTATTTAATTAAATATTCCTATTTAAGTTATAAATTAGTTGTATCAACTGATTTTTCTTAACTAACTTAAATTTGAATATTTGATTTAAATTTTAAATCAAGTTGAGGAATCTTAGGCATTAGTTATTAAAGATTCTTAAGATATTTTTTAAGTTAATATCTTTTCAAATATTAACTTGAAATGGAATATCTTAGATATTTTTTTGTTAATATCTTTTCAAATATTAACTTTAAAAGATATCTTCAAATTAAGTGGTTACAACTTAATTTGTGATATTTAATTAAATCTAGATTTGAAATTATTTAAGTTTTAGATATTTTTCAAATTTTGAAAAGATACTTAGTCAAATAAGATATTTTCTAGATAGTAATTTCTAGACTACTTATTATTTCTAATACTTATAGGAAAATATTATACTTTTGTGAAATTAATTATTTAAATAATTAATTTTGGTACAATTTTATTAAGTATATTTTTCCTAGTATTAAATAGAAATTAATAATTCAGGCTTCTCTACACTTAATTATTTATTTCTTGAATTTAATACAATTAATTAACTTGAAAAATCTAAATATCTAAGTTGATTTTCACCATGATACTTAAATATTTATTGATTTTTCATGACACTTAATTAAATAGAAAATTATTTTTAGGTTGAAATTTAATTTTTCAACTTAAATTTAAATAATTTTCAATATATATATTTTTCTTTATTTTATTAATCAATTTCGAAATTTGCATTTTAATTATGCAATATTTTCAAATTTTTTGAAAAATAGATTGAGTTGTAAATTAATTATTTATTTTAATTAATTCTTGGACCAACTCAAGTCAATGATTTTTTCATTTAATTGATTAATTTAAAATAAGTGAATTTAAAATATATATATTATTAGAAATTGAATTAACTAGTCAAAAGAATATCTAGATAGGTGATATTTTTGCTTGAAGTATTTCTTTTCTATTTTTTATTATTTTCGAAAATTGTATTTTTATATACTTTAATTTTTCGAAACCCAATAAATATATTCTCAAAGGAAAATTTTTAAGTTGCTAATTATTTATTTAATTCATCTTAAATTAATTTCCTTAATATTTATATTTAAGATTATTACTAAGATGGAAATAATTAATTTTATTTCAATCACCATCTAGTATAATTTTATAAATATTATATTAAATTCTTATTTTTGAATTTTAATTCTTAAATAGAATTTAATGAGATTTATTTATTAGAATAATAAGAAAATACATTTTAAACAATGAGCTTTATTATTATTAAGATATTCGATCTCCATTGTGGGTTTTACACCGCGTTTGTTTTAGTGAGTAATCCTCCCTAATGGAGGAACGTTCATTAGCAATTTCGCACCGTTTAATCTCGCATGATAAGTGGTTTGTAAGTGTTTTATATGGTATAGATCACCCTAATGGTGGCGACCATATTTGACTTGCAAATTGCGAAACAATGGTAGAAGCTCATAAGATAGAATAGCCTTGACTCTCGCCTAAACGGGACAACGCTGGATTCTGATCTTGATCGAATAAAAGGTTGCTAGAATGTTTAACATTTTAGATGAGCTGACAACTCTATTCAATGGATGATAGCTTTGACTCTCGCCTAAACGGGACACTGATATCAGTTTGTTGAAAACCTTGGAAATTATTTAGGATTGATTTTTTTTTTAAGTATTTTCTCATATCATTCCTACTTGCTATGTGCTTATAATTTCTGAATTGATTTTGTGTGTTAAACCATTATTAATTTCTATTTGTTGATTTCTATTATTTTGTAGTATCCTGTTTTGTCAAAATGAATCCCATGTTATCACTGTTGACTGAAAATAAGCTGAATGGATCTAACTTTAATAAATGGAATGAGAACATTAATATTGCTCTCATAGGAGAAAGTGCCTTGTTTGTTTTAACCGAGCCGTCACCCGAAGTGCACAGGGATAATGCATCCAAAGCTGTGAAAGAAAAGTATGAGCGTTGGCAGAAGGCAAATGACAAAGCTCTATACTTTATGCTTTCTAGCATGGTTGACACCCTCAAAACTCGGTTTTCTAAAACTGAGAAGGCTGCTGAAGTTATGACGAAGTTAAATGAGCTATTCGGTAAGGCATCACTTCAGTCACACTTTGACGCGACTAAGAAGTACATTAACGCACGGATGGAACCTCATCAAAACGTGCGTGATCATGTTCTCCTCATGTCCAGTTATTTCCAAGAAGCCCAGGATCATGGTGCTGAAATGGACAGTGCTACTCAAGTAAGTCTTATCTTGAACAGCCTGACTCCAGCATTTCTACCATACACATCAAATTATGTCATGAATAAGAAGGAAATTGACTTTCATGAATTAGTCAATGACCTTCAAACTTATGAAAATTTGATTGGAGGACCCAAGAAGAAAGGGAGTAAACCTCATCCTGGTAATGGTAATGGGACGATAAAACCTGAAGCAAATGTCGCCTCTGCTTCAAAGCCCAAATCGAAGAAGAAGTGGAAGAACACCAAGAAGCGAACAAAAGCCAATAAAAAGGCTGCTCCTTCTGGTGATGCTACACTTAAAGGAAAGTGTTTCTACTGCAATGAGAAAGTCATTGGAAACTCCAGTGTCCTAAACTTCTTGCAATGAAACAAGGTATTTCCATTAATAAACTTTAAGAGTTTAGTGAATTATTATCCAATTGGATTTATGATTCTGGACTAAACTTTGTTTATTTGTTTTCTTCTTCTTAAAGGCCAAGCTACTTGAACTCAAATGAGTTCGATCAGAAAGCTGGACCAAAGGGTAAAATCGTCCAGATGAAGATGAAGCTCTTCAATTTGAATTAATTGTTTTAGTTTAAAGACAATTTGGATTTCAAATTTTAATTAGGGATATTTATCCCTGTTTTTCTCATATTGTTGCAATATTTTTTTTATTTTATTATTAATAAAGTTTTATTTTTTTTCGAAATTCCCTATTGCAATTTATGAGATTGAGCTTCATTTAATTTTATCTTCATCAATTATTACCACATTATATTTATATGTTTGTATGTGTAAGTGTTTTTATTATTGATGCAAATTCTATAATATTTACAACTCTTCATAGAGTTATATTATATAAACACTAGAAATTATTTATATGTTTATCAATAATTGTTAATTCTCATACAATTATTAAGAATTTGTTTAATAAAAGGATCTTATGATCTGATAGGGGTGGAGAAAAGTTAAGAAAACTATGCAGTTCAACGATCTTTTATATCTAATGAACTCTGGATAGTATTCAACTCCACATAAACTCTATCACACTTAGAGAATCATGATCTTTACAACCTTTAGGGGTGGATCATAATCTCTATATACTTAGGGGTGGAGGTTATCCATAGTACCCTATATGTATATTCTTAGGGGTGGAGTCTATTCCACAATTCCCTATGAAACACATATCTTGTTTAAACATAGAAGTAATATAATGAGTCAGCTATTGTCAATATAAATTCTTGATCTTGATTGTATGTTCCATTTCGATTTTACTGTTGTAAGTAAAAGTTTGATACCTCCGAAAGTTCTTTGTTAAAGTTTCACACTACCTTAATTGAGTGGGAGAATTTTAAAGTTCTATACCCATCTTCATTAGGTTGATAATTGTGATAGGTACTTAAGAACACTACTGAAAAGCAAATCTAACCATTCACATGGATAGATATAGCTTATCAGAATTATGAGAATAAGATAAAGAACTCTAGTTCAGTCCATTCGAATGACTTGAACCAAGAATTCTTAATCCTCATAAAATTTTATGGTATCTTAATTTTGATTACTTTTATCTCTGGCATGTATTTTTCACTTCAAATACTAGTCTGCTATGTTGATGACTTAGTCTTGACTTAAAGTTTCAGACTAATACAAAAGTCACAACTAGGTAACTCTCTAAACAATCAGAGGTTAAAAGTATTATTTAACCAGACATCTGCTATTGAGTGGGAGCTATCTGAGATGTAATCAAATAGGGAACATTAGAAGATATTCAAGAAGGATTTATGAAAGTGATCTATATGTCAGATATTAAGGAACTGTGTATCAGTTGTCTTTGTATCACACCATCTAATTTCGAAATTCTTAAGATGGTGCTTACTTTGGGGGTGGAGGAATTATTGTATAATAATTCAAGCTCTACTAGAGAAGAACTATAACTTGGTCTATTCGAAAATACCAGAAAGTTATATCACTGAAGAAAAGTCTACACTGTATTATCTCAATTACATATTTTAAAATATGAGAGATATGTCCTCTGTTAATTCAGATGTACTTTTAAAACAGTAAAGATTTCGGTATCCCTTGATGAGTAAAGCATATAGTAAAGGATGTTTCATAAGAGTATTTATGAACTAGTTTCCAGAAGTTTGGGTGGATTCAAATATACTACACTTGATCTGAAGATCAAGACATCAGATTGACCTATTTGCGCAGTTTGTTTTATATTAGTGCAAGTGGGAGTTTGTTAGGTTTTATGCCCTAAATAAAACTCTTTACAATCTGATTAGTTATCAATATAAGAAATTTGAAGTGATTGATGTTTGCATGAATTTTACATGCTAATGGTTTAATATGTTTAATATGTTTATTACATTCATACACACAAAATCTGTTAAATCCAAATCATATGTTTATTCACAATTACAGTATCGTCAACACAGTGGAATGTGATTGTGATCATATGAATCAAAAGTTTTGGTCCCTGTTTCATCAGTGTTATTGGATTTACACTAATGTGATAATCAGCGATGATGTGTACTTACACTTGGAGTAAGTGTTATGTTCTTTCCAGGACATTAGTAAAGTATACTAGTTTCGAATGTATGGAGTATACATTGGGCTGGACCGATATTGCAACTAAGTTAAGATATTACAAACTTACCGTTATACATATCTTTCCAAGTCAATATCAGTAGTTGATCTTAAGATTGAAAAGAATCTAAATCCCGATATGCTTGGGCTCAACTCGGAGTGCTATTCATGTTCTTTGATTTATTAGTTAAGCCTACTTTTGGGTCGTGGTGATACGTATATTTTGGGAACATGATAGTATGATTGAGTGGGAGTGCCGAACATAAATATGGAATCTATAGCTTCTTTGGTGTATAGAAGTTAAGCGATGATTCCCTTCGAGCTTAGCAAATAGAAGTAAATGGATGAGCTCTTGTTTAACTGACTAATTATTAGATCACTAAACACCATTTACAGGTAGCTAAGTGTTTTAAGGGGCAAAATACATTGAGGGGTGAGAACGGTAAAGAAATCCCATCTCGATGTAAATCATCTATATAGAGGATCTTTAAATCACAATAAGATTATAACAATGGTTAAATGAGATAGTATATTGGTATCGTGAAACATACAATATGCTCTATATAAGTACGAGAGTGCAATTCTAAGTTCTAAGAGTGGATTCAACGAAGAATTAATAAGTAGGAATTTACTTGGTAAATTTGGTTCACTTATTGGAAGCTCAGCATATAGATCCATGGTCCCCATTCTAGTTGAGAACATTCTGCTTGTAAGACTCATTAATTGATTCGTGATTGATCAATTATAATTCTAAAGTTAGACTATGTCTGATTTTATGAATTTTCACTAAGCAGGGGTGAAATTGTAAGGAAAAGAGTTTTCTAGGTTTATTTATTTATTAATAGACTTTATATGTCTAATTAATAATTAAATTAAATGACAATATTATTTAATAATGTATTTTAATTATTAAATAATTAGTTTTGGCATTTAAAAGGTTAGAATTGGAAAATTGGCATTTTTGAGAAAATAGAGATAAAATTTGATAAAATTGCAAAATTAAGTGGGGCCCATTACAACACCTATGGCCGGCCACTTATAAGGCTTTTTCAAATTATTATTTTCATTATTTTAATGCCAAATAATTCTAAACTTAAACCTAGTAAGTTGCCTATAAATAGAAAGTGATGGCTCAGTCAAAAATAAGTTTTTAATAAGCCTTTCGGACAGAAATTTCTCTCTTCAGAAAACTGAGCCTTCCTCACTCTCTACCTTGGCCGAAATCTCTCTCTCTCTTTTCCCTTCATCTTTTTCGTGACCCTAGTGAAAGAGTAAGTGCCCACACACAGCAAGCAGTAACTCAATCATAGATTGGAAGACTATGAAGGATCAAAGCTTGAAGAAGAAGGAGATTCGGGCTCAGATCTTGATTATACTCTGCTACAGAAAGGAATCAAGGGTTAGAGATCTGAGTGGAAGGAGACATTTATTCCGCTGCATCAATGTAAGGTTTTCTTAACTTTATATGTGTTTATTTTATCGTTTTAGAAAGTTCATATTTAGGATGTTAATAAACATACTTGTGAGTAGATCTAAGATCCTGGTAAAATAATTCCCAACAGTGAAATGACAGTCTTATCAGTTTGCTTCCTTAGCTTCAAAAGCTTCTTGAAATACCAGCTCATTTCTTGCTTGATAGGAATATCCCACAGACATCGATCCTTGATATAAATAGAATTGACCCATCTCACCCATAAAATATCTTGTTTGCTAGCGATAGCCAAAAGGTATTTGGCCATTAAAGTCATATTCCATTTTCTCCCTTCACAAAATCCAACACCACCAAGCTTTTTTGGAAGACAAATTTTCTCCCAAGAAGGGAGGTGAAGTTTACTCTTATTGGCAACTTTTCTCCATAAAAAGTCACGACAACTCTTATCAATAGCAGTAGTAACTTTGTGAGGTAAGATAAACAGGCTCATTCAAAAGTTTCTGATGCCTAAGAGGACTGAATGAATCAATTGAGCTCTACCAGCAAAAGACAGATTTCTACTATATAGCCCAACAGTTAAGTTTACTACTGAGCTTATCTAAAATCACACCACAGTCCGATAATTTCCATCTTGTCAGTCTCAAAAAAACACCAAGATATTTAAGAGGGAATTTACCTTCAGCCATATGGACCTTCTCGAGGATATTAGCTTTGCAATCATCATTGATTCCTCCAAAGTATATATGGGACTTCGAGTTGTTTGCAGACAGACCCGTGGTATCATAAAATCTTTGGAAAGCATCAAACATAAAATTCACAGATGTCATATTACCCTTGCAAAATATAAGAAGGTCATCTACAAAACATAAATTCATCAGTCTGAGATTCTTACACATCAAATGAAATCTGAACCCCTTATTATTAGAACTTTGAGCCAATTTCCTGGTGAGGTATTCCATGATCAGCACAAAGAGTATAAATAGGGGTTCACCCCGTTGTAATAAATAACTAAGAAATTCTCATTCACTTTCTCTTTCTCTCTTCTTCTTCTTCTTCTTTCTTCTCATTTATTTTATATTATTTTATAACACTATAAAAATATTAAAAATACTGTAAATTTGTATTTTATAAATTTATGAAATAATACCTTTTAGATTTAATGCCATATTTTTGTAAGACTAAGTTTTTTTTTTTTTTGAGATAATTTTGTAAGACTATGTTAAGAGAGCTAAAATTTTATAAAATGAATAATTATATAATGAACTATTTTTATAATTTTTATTAAAATATTTTACGGTATTTTATAAAAAGAAATACAAAAATAATAAGAAAATTATATAAATTAATAAGAAAATAACATCTAAACAACAACAAAAAATAAATACAAATAATAAAAAAATTAACAACAAATTAATAAGAGTGGAACATAAAAAATATATCAAAAGACATTATTTTCTATAAATAAAATTATAAAATCGCTGTATTTTTGTAATTTTTTGTGTTATTTTTGTATAATTGTGAAATCCCTCAAGAAAAATACCCGAACCCTTAATAAAGCCCAATTTATTCACTGGGCCAGTGGTCCGTTATATAAATAAAGCTCTCCCGATTATAACAAGGAACGCCTCCAATGCTGCTTCTGGTAGCTTCTTCTTCCTCCTTCTACTCCTAAATCGCATTGAGAACACTCTACTGTTCAGTTCCTTCCAGGTCCAATCATCGCAGCTATTGCACACTCAAACTGATCTGATACTTCCTCTGTTCCGAGCTCTCTACTTCAATCTTCAACAATGGCGACCGTGATGCAGAAGATCAAGGATATCGAAGATGAGGTGTGTTTTCTTATTCAATTGAAATTTTGAACCCAGAGTGATTAGATGAAATCAAAATCAAAATTTCAAAAATTTATCCATATTATGTTCTCACAGTAATGTGAACTTTTTATTTATTTATTTATTTTATCTATAGGTTTCTAAGTGGTGGTTTACCTTTAATTCTTTGTTTCTGTAAATTTGTTCATGGGGAAAAGACTACTCTTATTATTATTTTTTTCTAGTTTCTATTATTGTATGTATTGGCTTAAAGCTTCTATTAGTCTATGCTGTTTGTAGTTTGTAAGTCCATACGAAATTATTGGAAAGAAATAGCTTCACTTGTTTTTTCTCCAATTCTAAGATTGTATGATGGTTTGGGCTTTTCTAGAATGATGGGTTTTAGATAAATAATGGGCAAAAGTTTATGTCTGGTTCGTGTTGCCATTTAGTGCCTACTCTGTTTCATACTAAAAGAAATGTATCTATAAGTTTTCGGTGCTGAATTTTAGCTGGATGTATTTAACTGAGAGAGATTCTGATGATTTGAAATTTTGAGCTAATAATATATAATTCCCTTGTTTATGCAGATGGCAAGGACTCAAAAGAATAAAGCAACTGCTCATCACTTGGGTTTGCTCAAGGTAATTTTTGTTTTTGTTTTGAACTAAAGAGAACGTCAAAGTTTCTTCTTAATTTCATTTTATTTGATCAGTTGTATGTGTTATTCTTTCACTTGTGTTGATTTTTGTGAAAATTTGTTGTATTGCTTTGTCCAAATGAGTTACTGTCCTGTATATTGTTGTCCGTTATTTGATAGGCTAAACTTGCCAAGTTAAGGAGAGATCTCCTTACACCTACGACGAAAGGAGCTGGTGGTGCTGGTGAAGGATTTGATGTTACCAAAAGTGGAGATGCAAGAGTTGGCTTGGTGGGTTTTCCATCAGTTGGGAAATCTACTCTATTGAATAAATTAACAGGGACCTTTTCAGAGGTATGCAACTCTCTTCTCTTGTTTCTCTCTGAGTGCAACTGCAAATTAAATTAAGTCTCAAGTATATTATCATGTTCTTGCATGGAAATAGGTGCTATAGTTATATTTTCTAGTTTGAAATTTTGGTAATTGTTTAAAGATACACCATATTTGATCAAAAGTTTATTAATAAAAAATTAAGAAATGTTAGTTTTAGGGTGCATACACGAAAAACAAAAAGATTGAGAATTAGTTTGCAAAATAATTAAATAAAAGGAGGGAGATCAAGCTGTCAAACATTGTAAAAGTTGGGGATGAAGTAATTATTTTTGGTCTATTTTTACCACACTACTCTTTTAAATTTTGAATTTTGGTTAGGATAATTAATAACAAAAGCCTCCCTTCGCTAAACAAAACAATCATTTTCTCAAATCTTCACAAGTTTTATATATGAAAACTAGATTTGATTTTTGACTTAGGGTTTTTTCATTGTTTTCTGTTTTAATGTTGACTAGAATTGATGTTCTGTAAACATTAAGTTAGGGGAAGAATTTTTGCTATTTTCAAAATACAAGAATGGATCAACTAATTTTAGCCAGACTTAGAGAATATTTTGTTTTTAGCCCTATTGGTAATAATGTTTCCTGTTTTGTTTAGAAAAATAAGCATTTCAGGATTAAATTTATCAAGTTCCCAAAGTTTTATGCTGAGTTTCATGAACACATTTCCTCTCTGACATTAATAATAAATTTAAAAGAATCTCAACTTGAATTTTGTTGAAATTTTAAGCAGGTAGAACGTACACATAAAAAATAAATAAATAAATAAAAAAGGAAGAAAAATTAAAGATGTGACTGTTCTGTTAAGACTAAACTCCAAATTTGGTTATTGTTTACCGGACTTTCTAGGAATCTAATAAGTTATTTACTGTGAAATTAATTTATTATTTTCAGTATTCTTTGTATGTTCATGTGTGTTCAGTCTTTGATGTATCTTCAAAGTTTCATGATACTTTATGTTTACAGGTTGCTTCCTATGAATTCACTACCTTAACTTGCATCCCAGGTGTGATTGGGTACCGAGGTGCTAAAATTCAGGTAGTGGGCTTTTTGCATTTTTACTCATTTAGTTTAGAGCCACTTAGCTGTTCCGGTTTTCTTTTCGTATATTCCCTGGAACTTTTAGCTGCTATGAATGTGATTAAAGTATGTTCTAGAATATGAAATTAATTTACTTACATATTAAAAAGAGCATAGTAACTAAAATGGGCTAACTTATCTACAAACTGCCAGCTGTGTTGATGTAATTTTTGTAAGTGCCATTGTGATTTGTCTGGTAGAAATGCTAGGATCAATGCTTTAGTTTCGGACTCACTTCTTTTCTTTCTTTGTGTTTCTTTTCCTTTTATTCCCTGGAACTTTTAGCTGCTGGGATTAAAATTTGTTCTAGAATATGAAATTAATTTATTGTATGTATTAAAAAAGAGCATAGTAACTGAAATGGGCTAACTTACCAACAAACTGGTCGCTGTGTTTATGTATTTTTCTTTTAAGTGCCATTGTGGCTTGTCTGGTGGAATGCTAGGATCAATGCTTTAATTTTTTACTCGCTTATTTCTTTCTTTGTATAGTTCTTTGTTCTTTTTCCAACATTTTATCATTTAACTCTTGTGCTTTAATGGGCAGCTTTTGGATCTTCCGGGAATTATTGAGGGTGCAAAGGATGGAAAGGGTAGAGGAAGGCAGGTAAACATGATTTTTTTTTCTCCCTACAATTTGCTTATTGGCAAGAATTGTTTCACAGCTTATCATTGTTTCTGTTTTTGTTAATAGTAATTTGATGTCTAATGTTCAGTTTATTGGATATTAATTTGTTTTTATTCATATGGAACTGATGCTGAATGAATAAGGACATTATATCTAATTCACTTCACTTGTATAAAATGGTTGTTTGTGTCGTGAGACTGGTAATATTTTTGTAAATTGTGATAGAGGTTTAACTGGGAGGCACAATCAAGGATTTTTTTCTTCTTCTAAATGTATTACTTTATACATTAGAATCAATAAAAAGTATGTGCTGGTCGAGATTCATCTTCCTTCCTGTTTTGGTGCCTTTAATTTTTTCATTCCGCTACAGTGGAACTGGCAAAAAAAAAAAAAAGTATATGGTGTTGGTTGAGTGTCAAGAGTCTTGATTTGGTGCATATACATGTCTACTGAGTGGTCTACAAATGTTCATTCATCATTCATGAAGTCACTTATTAATTGATACACCTCTGTCTATTCCAGGTTATAAGCACTGCTAGGACTTGCAATTGCATTTTAATTGTTCTTGATGCAATAAAGCCAATAACTCATAAGCGCCTGATAGAGAAAGAGCTTGAGGGATTTGGCATAAGGTATGACTTATCTGGTTGATGCTCTTTCCCTTGTTGTGTTTACATGTCTGGTTATTCTTCTTACAAAGGAAATTTATTATGCAGAAGTACTGTATGTTAATCTTTTCTTATTGAAGATTTCATAAATAACTTTTCTTAAACAATGTATGTTTTGATTATTTTTGATGACCGGAAAGTTTTATTTTCAGTGTATGTCATTAAGGTTGAGAATTAAAGTGAAAACAAAAAGATAATGTTAGATGGATGTGGGTAGGAATGGCTACTTGAAGCAATAGGCATTCTCAGTACAAAAACCATGTTTTTCGGTTGCAACTTGGCTCCTTTTATCCATTTGTCCCTTTTCAATAATTTTTTTTCCTCAAACGATCCTTTTTTATTTTTTGAGAGCAGGTTGAACAAAGAACCACCTAATCTAACGTTCAGAAAGAAAGACAAAGGTGGAATTAATTTTACCTCAACAGTTACTAACACACATCTGGACCTTGATACAGTGAAGGCAATTTGTAGTGAATACAGGATTCACAATGCTGATATCACTCTTAGGTTTGACGCAACTGCTGATGATCTCATAGACGTAATTGAGGGAAGTAGGATATACATGCCTTGCATCTATGTTGTGAACAAGATCGATCAGATTACTCTTGAAGAGTTGGAAATTTTGGATAAACTTCCACATTATTGTCCAATTAGGTATGGTATTTCTTTTATCTCCAAAGTGTCATTTTCTCTGTGAATTTGTAGTAAATAATTGTTGCAGGGACTGAATTATACGATTGACTTATCTTAAATTCTTTAAACTTCTGTTAAAGATCTATTTTGATTTTAATTCAGTGATTAGCTTATTCTGTTGAATACTCCACTAACTTGAGTTGATCTTATAAGAAATCTGCTTATGCCATTCATAGTCTTCAGAAATGGGCAGAAGGTTTTCTGTTCTTGAGTTGTCTAAAATGTATCAATGATTGTCCCTCCTTTTGTGTTTTAACATAAACCTACTATGTAAAAATGAAATAACTGGAAATACTTGAAAAGAGGAATGATCGCTTGTATATTTCAACGCTATTACTGGGCATATTGACAGTGGTCGGTTCATTTATTATTTAGTTAAGGGTGGATTGAATAACACCATCTTTTATACTTGTTTTCTTGTAGTAATAGTATTCTGAATAACACCATCTTTTGTATTTGTTTTCTTCTAGTAGTAGTATTCTGTTTCCACTGCTTGTTTTAACAAACAAAGTAGGAAAATGTTTTTTTTTATGGTTTATATTGTTGGCTCACATATGGTAGATTTCTAACCAAAATTTTTATCAATGTTAATTGTCTAATATGTAATCCACTATGATTATTATGCAGTGCTCACTTGGAGTGGAACCTCGATGGTTTGCTTGATAAAGTATGGGAGTATCTTAATTTAACTCGAATTTACACAAAACCTAAAGGGATGAATCCTGATTACGAAGACCCTGTAATTCTATCATCCAAGAGGAGAACAGTTGAGGATTTCTGTGAGCGAATTCACAAGGACATGCTTAAACAGTTTAAATAGTAAGTAGCCTCACCTATAATCTTCATGGCCTGATTACATATAATTGGCAATTATTCTGTCAAACATGTGAATGCTGAAAAGGTTGTTTAGAAAGAATTTAACTGTGCCATGATACGGCTGCATCTAGGACAGTTAACATGACAACTATTGTGATAATACTTTATTATGGTTTTGGCTTATTTGCATTGGTTGTCTAATCCGGCTGTAGCTTGTTTACTTTGTCGAATAGCTGTTTATTTTCCCCTCTTTTTTCTTTGGCTTCAGAACAATCACTTGTAAAACTGGTCACTTCACACATGGTTTTGCTTTGTGTGTTTTAACTTATTACTTCTACCTTGGTAACTATGGATTTTCTCTTCGTAAGTGAGGCTCCCTAATTTATTTGGGAGAAGGTCAGGCTGAGACATTTTCCCCCTTTGCATCTTTTTCAAAATGTGGGTCACTACACACCTCTATAAGTTTCTAATGTATTTAGGTGTAGTAGATATTCTTCTCATCTGACAACTATTTTGAATTTCAGTTTCTCGTTCTGTTCCTCTTCATGTTGACTCTGTCTATTCTATTTCTTTAATTTAATGTTACATTGCAAGTGAAAGTTACCTCTGACCAATGTTGTTGCAGTGCTCTGGTTTGGGGGTCTAGTGCGAAACACAAGCCCCAGAGAGTTGGCAAGGTTTGTAATATATCCTCATTCTCTATGCTATTTTCTCTCTCCCTCTTCCCTATCTGTTCTGTTATCATGAATCATTACTTTTTATATTCTGTAAAGTAGTATCACATACTTGAAGCTTTTGAAAATGGCAGGAGCACGAGTTGGAAGATGAAGATGTTGTCCAGATCATAAAAAAGGTGTGAAATTGGCAAATCAGATGACCTGTTTGCCTTTTCACATTCATGATCAGAAACCGGTTGCAAGTGTTGTCCTAAGAATAGTTAAGATTTGAAATATCAGAGCAGGCCGCACTATTCCTACTCATTTTTGTTTTTTGTTTTCAATTATTCATTCTAGTTGAACTACCACAATATGGAGACTGCTTGATATGTAAATTTATTAGTTTTATGGTCAAGCAAATCTTCTAGAAAGTGTAACCATTTTGACTGACTGTATTTGATGATGTAATGAAGATTGAATGAACTACATGGATGATGATGATGAGCTTTCCAAACACAACTCGGTAGCTAGGGATTCAAATTCGGATGTTATTAGCCCTCTTATTAAATTTTCTGAATCCTTGCAAATCGTTTCAAGAGTAATGTATTATATATTGAACTGACTACCAGACAGTAATTTTTAGTTTTCATGTATTTCGTTTGCTTGATTTACGACCTTCAACAAATTCAGGTATATTCATCGTTCTATACAATCAGAAAAGAAATTTTCTTTTAATATCCCTATAATAACTTCCACATGTCAGTAGTTGCTATATGTTACCCTTCAGAAAGGGTAACTTATTACCTTACTGTTGTTTAAAAGCGTAGCTTTAAACCATTAAAATTTGAAAGGCTCTTCGAGTCTTTTCTCATGGAATCTGTTAAACTTAAGATTATGTTCCTAAATACTTGCCTTAGCATGAATCTTAGCAATAAAATCTGAATTGCTTTTAAAGAGAAAGAAGACTGTAGAGAAGGAAAGATTATAGTAGGTCTCCCTTTACTCTATTTCCTGATGTAGTTGTCATTCTCACCTGGAATGTTTGGTGTGTCATATTCATTTATAGCAAACTTAAAGCAAAATAAATGAAAACAGTAATTTTTTTCTCACATCTACACAGCTATTGTAACAATGTTACATAATACAGATTAGTTCAATGATATTATTTAACAAATATGATATGCCTACTTCGGCAAGAATTATAACTCTTTTCAACAACAATTAAATATAAAGGCCTTTTACAAAAATATTTAATTTTGGGTAAAATTTTTTAATTTTACTGCCACACGGTAGATATTATATTTATACTTTTTTTTTTTCTTTTATACTGTAAACACAAATAATAATAATAATAATAATAATAATAATAATAATAATAATAATAATAATAATAATAATAATAATAATAATAATAATAAAAACTCTCCATCTTCCACACCCATGGACACAACCCCTACAGCAAGACCAGGATAGACAGAAAACAACCATTAATTTTGGGAGATTGAGAAAAAAATAGTGAAATCAATGTCAAAAATTATTCATGGCAAAAGAATTGTAAAACAACACTAAAACAAATCAAACAAAAGAAAAGGAAAAAATAATTAAAAAAAACTAACAATCTTCTGTACAGCCTCAACACCAGACGCAATAGCAGCTATATTTGCAAGTCCAATCCTAGAAAATCAAAATAAAAACTTACTAAAACAAAACTAAAGTAACACAAAAATAAATGTAAAACAATAAGCAAATATAACCACTTAGAAAAACATAAAAGAACCACACACTTTAAAATCTTTTTTCTAGTCAGCTCGTCAAATGTATTTATAAAAGAACCAGAATAAAAAAAAAACCAAAAAACAACCATAGAGAAGGAAGAAGAAATGTATTTTATAGTCTTCATTTTCCACACCCACGGATAGAACCACCACAACAACACGAGAATGACAACTACATCATGTGTGATATCCTTAACCAAAGCAGCAAGGGTGATATCCTTAACCAAAGCAGCAAGGGTGTCGAATTCGGCCCTACACACACCATGTGTGGGGATGTGTGTATCAACTCGCCACTTCCTATTGATGTTGTTATGCAGGCTCTTTCGTATTCCAAGTCGATCAAAGGCATTGATTGACATATGCCTTGTAATTGTTTCTTGGTCGTGTGGCCTTGCTAGCAATTATGGAGATTTATCCCGTATGATGATAGATTCATCTCTCGAGCGTTTGCTTCATGAGCAGTTGCTCGCAGTACTATACTGACTATTTTTTTTTTCAAAATAGTCTTCTTTAGATTGACATGTATGGAGGGAGTTGAACTGATTGCTCAAGTTCAACACGTCTCCAAGCACCCATGGGAAGTATTCGTACTGTTGGTCGTCAGGACCTTGGGCAAAGTACCTACACCAAGAACCCCGTTCATCATGGAAGTAATTCTGATTGTGGAGTAGTTCATTGATCTTCACCCTATGAAACTCATACTCTTCACTTTCGTGGTAGAGCTTTTGAGTTTTTCCCCTATGTCTGACTGCAGGCCCCTTTCCCTTTGCAGGATCACGGGGTGGTATAAACTCATTATACTTGTGAAGAGAATCCCACGGAAGATATTAGTTCCCCACATTGTTCGAATTGCTTTGAGAAAATTGTGGTTGGTCCTATCAACTGCGTGTGGTGGACTTGTAGGACTGCGATCTTGAGTCTGAATACTTTTGGACGCTAGCTCATTGCTCATTTCCCTAACAGGCGACTGTTCCATATCGAGCAGAGATCCCATAGATCCACATTCCCGAGTTCAAGTCCTTTCAAACGCTCAGTTGCAGTTTGCTTCCTTATGGAGAATCTTAGTGCATGCTGCTTGCTGAGTAGTAGCCTGACTACCAAAAGTGGTAGTGTTACTTTGTGTGTTCATGGATGATCACTTGCTTGAACTTATGTATTCCTTTCAAAACAAAGCTCTGAGCAAAGAAATCAAAATGTAGTTGGGGAACTCGAGCTATGGATCTCAATGAAAGTACCAATATCTTAACGTTGAAAAGTGGCCAACACCAACTCGCTAGATTGACAACATGAAAATTGAATGTAAGTATATAATTTAGAGAGACACAAAATTTATAGTAGTTCACTCCCCATGTAGTGATGGTAATGGAGTTACGTCTACTTCGAGTTTTTATTTATCAAGAGAATTATAAGAAAATTAGCTTAGTGTGAAATTTCTAATTTCTAGAGGGAGATGCTCTGACTTTATGGGTACTTTTCTGAATGTGAAAAATGAGCTAGTGGAGCTCTCCTTTTATAAGTGAAGGAGGTCCTTGAAAGTAAGAATAAAAAAATGAAAAAAATTCAAGTTGGCTATTTTTGACTGTAGATGATGAACTAACAGTGAAAATTAACTTCTGAGATTGATTGTCAACTTTCAGAGTCCGGGTTACGACGGCGGACCCGCTCTAGGTAAGTTGTAGCTTAAATTTGTAGCTCTCTTAAGGTAAAATTTGGAGCCGATCTTTAGAATTGCAATTGAAATGTGAGACATGACTTGATAGAGCATTAAAATAGTTTCAAAATACAAGTTGAATCGTGTCAATTAGATCAAAATTGAGTGAGTTATGACCATTTTACTAAAGGTTGTTCTAGGGCCAACGCCCAGGTTGACATATGACGTCAACCTGGACGCTGGGTGAGTGGGAAATCATCCTGAGGATGTATTTTTTGATGCCTAAGTGATATTTTAGTATCACTTAGTCCATTTTATGTTCTGGCAAAGCTAGTCACCATTTCTTAAAGATGTTGTTGTTCTACGAAAATGGAAGACTCGAAACTCCCCATTTCCGAGTAGTTTACCATGTTAGAAATAAGAAATGCGAAGATATGAATTTGATTTTTTTTTGAATTCATGGCTTTCGATTGTGAAAACTAGACGAACGGTCGAGACAGAATCAGAATCGGATAAGAAAAACCCAACGCACCAGGACATTTGTCAACTTGGGCTTTGGGTGCTTATTTTGGAGCTTCCATGATGTCTTTTTGATACTTCCAAGGTTCTAGAGCTTGAGGACGAGGTCTCCTACCCTATTTATGACCATTCCAGAGAGAATGCCCAAAGCAGAATTGACATTTGAGTGATCAAAACTAGCGCACCAGGTTGATTGTTAACCTGGGCGCTGGGCCCAACACCAGGTCAACCGGGATGCTGGGCTAAGTTTCCAAGCCCTCTAATTTGTGGTTTTCTTCTCGAGTTTCTTGTATCTTCGTTATTTCTAGTGATGGAAAAAATATCCAAACAATTTTTTGAAAAATTGGTTGTTAAGGACTCAAGTTGACAATATGTCAACTTGGGCGCTAGGTCCAGTTTTAGGCCATCTGAAAGTTCTGTTTGGTCCCCAAAAATAGATGAACCTTAATCTTTGTTGAAACGAAGAATATGCCCAGAAAACTTCTCGAAAAAAATCCTCAGAATTGGCCCAAGTTGACAAAATGTCAACCTGTGCACTGGGCCTTGATTCTGGCACCCAGGATGTGTTGTATCTTACCCGAAAGCACTCATGTCCTCATTTTTGATGAAGAACAAGATGATGTTGGAATTATTTTACCAGGATCTTAGATCTACTCACAAGTATGTTGATTAACAACCTAAATATGAACTTCTAAAACGAATATAAATAAACACATATAAAGTATGAGAAACCTTACATTGAGTGCAGCGGAATAATATGTCTCCTTCCACTCAGATCTCTAACCCTTGATTCCTTTCTGTTGCAGAGTATTATCAAGATCTGAGCCCGAATGTCCTTCTTTGTTGAATCTGAATTCTTCACAGTCTTCCTCACTATGATTGAGGTACTACTTGCTGTGTGTGGGCACTACTCTATCACTTAGAGGTTTCGAAACAGAGAAGAAGAAAGAGAGAGAGAGAGAAAGTGGCGGCTCAGGAAAATTTCTGTGAAAGAATAAAAAAAGCAATTGTGATGTGTGTTTTCCTGAAGCCTTTACCTTCTATTTATAGAATACCACACAGGGTTAGGGTTGAATTACTTGGCATTAAAAAATGAAAAATTAAATGATAAAGGGCAACTCTAGTGGCCGGCCATAGCAATATGGAAACAAGCCTTCACTTTTGCAACTTTCCTATTTTATCATTTATGTTTCCCATTTTCTCAAAAAAGGCCAATTTTTACATTCAACCATATAAATGTCAATTCTAACTATTTAATAACTATAATTAATTATTAAATAATATTGTCATTTATTATATTTATTAATTAGACTAACCAAAGTCTCTTAACTAATAAATATACCCTATAAACTCTTTCTTTACAGTTTCGTCATCAATAAGTGATAAATTCTCAAATAGACATAATCTAACTTGAGAATTATAATTGATTAATTAAAACCAATTAAATGAGTCTTACAAGTAATATTGTCTCAACTAGTGTGGGGACCATGGGTCTATATATCTGAGCTTCTAATAAGTAGATCAAGAATTTACATCTTAAATTCACTGACTTATTAATTCTTCGTTGAATCCACGCATAGAACTTAGAATTGCACTCTCAGCTATACAGAACGCTCTATATGTTCCACCATATAGACACGTCATTAATTATCCATTGTTATAATCCTAATTTGATCAATGATCCTCTATATAGATGATCTACACTGTAAAGGGATTAAATTACCGCAACACCCTACAATGTATTTTATCCTTAAAACACTTAACCCCGTATAAATGATATTTCAGCTTAGTGAAATGAGTACTCCACCATTTATCTTCGTTTGGTTAAGCTCGAAGGAAATCATCCTTTACTTTCTATTCGCCAGATAGAAGCTATAGATTCCATATTTATATTAGCGCTCCCACTCAATATCGCACTACCGTGTTCCCAAAATGTACGTATCACCCTGACCCAAAAGTAGGCTTAACTAACAAATCAATGAACACGAATAACACTCTTGAGATTGAACCTAATCATATCAGGATTAAGATCATTTGATCTAGGATCAACTAAGTGATATTGAATTGAATAGACATTACGGTAAGTTTAATAAATCTATATCAAAGTTCAATATCGGTCCATTCCGATGCATACTCCATGCATCCAACACAAGCTTTACTTTAACCAATGCTCTAGAAAGAACATAGCATTTCTCCAAATGCAAGTAAACTCTGTTGTAGATTTTCATATCAATAAAACCCCAGTGTTCTGATAAATCTAGGAATCTTTAATCACATAGTCATGTTTACTTTCCACTGTGTTGACAACACAATAAACATGATCAAGTATGTGAAAAGGGTTTGGATGAATTTATAAATCAAATAGACAAATAATTGAAAAGGTGAACCAAAACATACACAAATGAATGAAAAATACTTCTGTTTCTTTATTGATATTGAATAATCTGGATTACATTGAAATGGAGTTTTATTTAGGGCATAAAACCCAACAGATGCACGGTTGGATTTTTCAGTATAATACTTGGAAGTGGCCCAGATTGACAAATTGTCAGCCTAGGCGTTGGGTGCCCGAGTATCGGGTGCTCCAAGTGCTCAAAAATGAACTTTCTCTGAATCTGATTCTAATGCCTCAAATATGTCTCTGGTATGTCTAGGTCATGTCCCAATAAAAAATTTTACTCATTTGAACTAAGACAGTTGTTGTGAAAATTATATACGCAAGTATACGCAGTCAAACAAGTAATAAAGTGATAAGTAAGATCGTCTCCACAGGGATTGCAAACAAAAATATCTTGTAAAACTAACTAATTACAACTTAAAGTAAAAGCAAATAATATGCAAATGGTTGAGTAATGATTCAAAATTAAAATTGACATGAATTAAACTTGCTAGAATTAAACTACTGCTGCTAAGAAAAATTGGCTGCAAGATAACAAGTGTAATATGGCAAAAAATGGCTTGAATAACTAATTCCTTCTAGTCAGGTTTTTTTTTCAGTCAGTACAGCATCGATTCAACATTACTCTAGCATTCTGCACAGAGATAACAAAAAAGTCCTCTAGGCTTGTGAGAATTTTCCAACACTCACAACTTTAATTCTACCATTTAGCTCAATATATTCCTACATCAAACCAGCAAGCAGAACACTATTCAAACATTAATTTGGTAAGTTATGCAAGGTAAATGAAATATTCCTATCCCACTTACAAAGAAAAGCCTAAATCTAGGTTTTCACTTGCTTCATTCAAGTTGAACTACTAGATCTAGCCCTTCCGGTACAAGATCTAGCTTAGCAAATTGTTATTCATGGCCAAGAAACAACAATCAATTAAAATGAAACTCACTTGAATGAACAAAGGCAAACAAATGCTAAAGTAAGCTTAAAATTTAATCATACCCAACTTAGAAGTTCATAGCAATTCAAGCCTCAAAAGTTTAGCTCATATTCAAGTAAGAAGATAAAATCCAAGCTAAAAACAATTCATCCATGGCTGCTGCCCAAATTTACAATCTTAAGAAGTTTTCGATACTAAGTACAAACGACAATAAAAGATGAAAATAAAGAAGACTATTAAGAAAACGTAAAAGAAAAGTCAAACACTAGGCTTGGTCCCCTCTTCTTTCTTCATTGTTGTACTTCCTGCTGCAATTAAAGCTCCTCCAGAAAAAATGCAGCTGCTCAAGTACGAGATGATGAGGATGATAATCGTGTACTTGGTTTTTTTCTCTTCTTTAGATGTTGGGTTTTTTAGGGTACCAACCTCCTACCCCAAAATAGAAGCCCAAACTTTTCCACTTTGGCCCACTAGGGTTAGACCCATTTCTTCCACGTCAGCTGGCTGGTGTAATTTGAGTGACTAGACCGAAGTTGCTGAGGTGGATAAGTGAAATTCATGTTTCCACGTCACTGCCAGGATGCTGAATTCACTTCAGCATTGCTTCAGCAATCAACCCAATTTCAGCTTGTCCTCCTTTTCTTCCTTGCTTCCTTTTCTTTTTCCTATCAATTTAATTCCTCCTTTTTCAACACAATAAGCACAGTTAATTGGAAAAACACACCCAACAATATCAATATTTACAAGACTTAAAGGTTAGATTACTAAATAGAAAATAACACTAAAACTAATTAAAATGAAGCAAATAAACACAATTTCACTACTCTCCTCACAATACTTTAGTTTAAAAGCATAAAAATTAACTCTATACCATAGAGTTATCACACCCCAAACTTAGAATATTGCTCGTCCTCGAGTAATGAAAAACAAAAAGAACTAAACAATAAAAACAGAGAATGACAGCGACACTAAGATGCTTGCAGCAGAGAAAATCTTGCTCTTTCACACTTGGTTTAGGGACAAAATTTGCTCTCAGAATTAGATGAAATGGAAGTGTAATTGGCAGTAGTGAATATGCCTTGAACTTGTGTGTGTCAACAGAATTTTGCATGCTATCTATGTCCTTAAAACTTACCAAGAGTAATTCGACCAAATAAGTGTGCAAATACTTCCCACCAACACTTTGAATTTCTATCACAACTACCCCTCGATCCTCAAGTTTAAAAAGTTTGCTTCCGTAAGTTGAACTAGTGTAATCCTCTCCACTAATGTAGCTTAGCTTTACAACTTAGATCAAAAGGACTTGACTAGGCTTGAAATGTTAGGCTTGGGTTAGGGTATGGTAAGGGATGTATTTAAGCTAGCTCAACACCTAACCACTTCGCTTGTCAAAAACCGAGCCTCTTCCTTAAGATTTTTTATTTTCTCTTGACCCTCTTCCCTAATTCAATACTCACAAGTACTTGATATTAAAATTGACTTCTCTTGCTATATTTATTCTTTTTTTTTTGAACTAAAATGGGTGGAACACCCCAAACTTAATTGCAAGCACATGTATTTTTTTTTTCTTTTCTTTCATTGCTGATTTTTTTTTTTTTCATATATTAGAAAGACATTTATTACTATATTATACTTATATAATAAATAGCAAGAGAATGTTAATTGAAAGTTCATACTCATATACTTTGTGAGCTAATTCCCCCACCCCAAACTTACAACCCAACATTGTCCCCAATGTGGCTAAAAGTATAACCTTGAATTAGCTCGTCACAAGTTACACTCACCGCACTCACCCCAAACTTAATGTGAAACTTGGCTCTTGACAAGTGAGAAATTAAGTTAGGATATATGTGAAAATGCAAATTAGGATTGGCGTTAGATGTATGATTGGGCTGCACAACAAGAATAGGCTAAACGGCTCAAACTTGGGTAACTAGGGAAAAATTGATTTTATAGGGAAGGTTAGAAAGGCTCAAACGTCCAAAGATGGCCTAAATCATTTCTAAGTCATAAAGCTCGCTAGGATTTCGCCTCAAGGATTACACTAACTAATTCTAGATGCTTAAACTCTCTCAAAGTGTTAGCTATTCTAAAACTCAAGGTATGGTGGGATAACACAAGCACACAATTGTTGAAAGCATTCCTCATAGGCTAGAATTTAGACAAAAATAACACTTAAAATTAGCATTTTCAACACACAAACCATGGCACTCCACAAATGGAGGAAAATGAATACTTTTCATCATCGAGCGCTACCCTAAACCAAGCTAAAAACGCAAGCAGTATTTTTTTCATTTGCAAGCTAAAACAGAACGTAACAAACACGACAAAGCAACCTAACTAACACATATAATGCTTACTACACACAATTCTAAAGTCAACAACAACAGTAAACACATAACAAACACAAACAGTAACAACACTTAAACTAGCACACTTATTTCAACAACACAACACAAAACAGTCAAACTAAGCTAATTAATTAAGGATAACATAAATACTCCCTCAACAATCCGACTCTCCACCACCGGAGTCCCTCTCTTCATTATCAACGAAGCCCCAAGGCGCAAGGATTTCCTCCGGGAAAGCGGGAAATGCAGCGGCTGTTTTAGACTGGTTGCGACGAAGATCTTGCATCATCCATGCATCTCGCTCCCTTTCATAGTTCCAGTGAGTCTGCAGCCGCTCACATATATGTTGTTGTAGAGCCTCATGCTTGGACAGCCGCTCGTCCATTGGATCCCTTAAAGTCGAAGCTGTGGCAGTGGATGGAGTGGTACGTTTTGGGGCACGATCAGGCCCGAAACTAACTACTCCTTTTCTTGGAACCGGATCTTCGTCATTCAACATCGGTACATTGGCGCATCTACAAATTTCAGTGATGAGGCATGGGAAAAATAATTTCCCTTTTACCCGGTGTGCACATTCGAAGATCTCTTTCGCTATCACCTTGCCAACATTAATCTTCTTGCCTTTCACGATGCAATAGAGCATCCACATTCTTTCTCGACTCACTGTGGAGTCATGTGACGTAGGCAGCAGAGTGGATTGCACGAAATTATATAGGCACTTGATATCATGCTTCAGATCAGTCCGTTTGAAACGGAACACACCACGCCTATCTATTTCCCACTCTGCTTTTGGAGTTGCCAATTCGGGCACAATCTTGTGCATTAGCTCATCAGTGAGCTTACCAACATCTTTAGAGAACTCACAAGTCACATTTTTGAGCAAGTAGTAATGATTGATGTCTCTGTCGGAAAATTTCACTTTAACCTCTCGCACCGTAATCTCAGCTGGCAATTCATGTGCCAGAAAATTTGCATAGAATTCCGTTACCACTTGACAAACTGCAGAAGCCGGATCTTCGCACAATTGTAACCAATTCCTCTTCTTTATGTTCTCTATTAGCCATGGCGGCATGCTGCCGAAGTCCTCATCCCCTACTTGTTCAAAGTTATTTTACCAGGAACTTAGATCTACTCACAAATATGTTGATTTAACAACCTAAATATGAACTTCTAAAACGATGGAAAATTAAACACATAAAAGTATCAGAAATCTTACATTGGGTGTAGCGGAATATATGTCTCCTCCCACTCAGATCTCTAACCCTTGATTCCTTTCTGTAGCAGAGTATAATCAAGATATGAGCCCGATAGTCCTTCTTTGTTGTTTCTGAATTCTACACAGCCTTCCTCACTATTGTTGAGGTATTACTTGATGTGTGTGGGCACTACTCTAACACTTATAGATTTCGAAACAGTGAAGGAATAGAGAGAGAGAGGGTGGCGGCTCAGAGAGAATTTTCAGAGAGAAAATTCTGTCAGAATAATGTTGTGAATGTGTTATGAAAACTGAAGCCTTTGCCTTCTATTTATAGAAGACCACCCAGGGCTATGATTGAATTAATTGACATTTAAAATTGAAAAAATCAAAGAGAAAAGGAAGCTTAAGTGGCCGGCCTAGGCATTGTGGAAACAAGGCTTGCCACTTTTCCAACTTTCCTTTTCCTACATTGATAGTTTCCTGTTTTGTCAAAAACTGCCAATTCCTTTATTCAACCACATAAATGTCAAATCTAATTATTTAATAATTAAAATTAATTATCAAATAATATATTGTCATTTATTTTTTTAATAATAAAACTAATTAAAGTTTCCTAATTAATAAATATGCCATTCAAAATCTCTATTTACTGTTTTGCCCTTAATAAGTGATAAATTCTCAAATAGACACAGTCTATCTTGAGAATTTAATTGATTAATTAAAATCAATTAAATGAGTCCTACAAGTAATATTATCTCAACTAGTGGGGGGACCATGGGTCTATATATCCGAGCTTCCAATAAGCAGATCTAGAATTTACCACTTAAATTCACTGACTTATTAATTCTTCGTTGAATCCACACATAGAACTCAGAATTGCACTCTCAGTATATAGAATGCTCTATATGTTCCACCATATAGACACATCATTAGTTATCCATTGTTATAATCCTAATGTGATCAATGATCCTCTATATGGATGATTTACACTGTAAAGGGACTAAATTACCGTAACACCCTACAATGTATTTTATCCTTAAAACACTTAACCCTGTATAAATGATATTTCAACTAAGTGAAATGAGTACTCAATCATTTATCTCGTTTGGTTAAGCTCGAGGGAAATCACCCTTTGCTTACTATTCGCCAGATAGAAGCTATAGATTCCATATTTATGTTAGCGCTCCCACTCAATCGCACTACCGTGTTCCCAAAATGTATGTATTGCCCTAACCAAAAATTAGGCTTAACTAACAAATCAAAGAACTCGAATAACACTCTTGAGATTGAGCCTAACCATATCAGGATTTCGATCATGTGATCTAGGATCAACTTATGATATTGAATTGAATAGATATTTACGGTAAGTTTCAAAAATCTATTTCAAAGTTCAATATCGGTCCATTCCAATGCATACTCCATGCATCCAACCTGAGCTTTACTTTAACCTATGTTCTGGAAAGAACATAACATTTCTCCAAATGCAAGTAAACTCTGTTGTAGATTGTCATATCAGTAAAATCCAGTGTTCTGATAAATCTAGGAATACTTTATTCACATAGTCATGTTTACTTTCCACTGTGTTGACAACACAATAAACTTGATCAAGTATGTGAAAAGGGGTTTGGATGAATTTATAAATCAAATAGACAAACAATTGATTAATTGAACCAAAACATACACAAATGAATGAAAAATACTTCTGTTACTTTATTGATATTGAATAATCTGGATTACATTGAAATAGAGTTTTATTTAGGGCATAAAACCCAACACTATTATCATTCCTCGCTCGACATAAAATTCTTTATGGCGAACTGAATCAAGGTATTTCTTTTCAGCAGCTTGTGAAACAAATTTTTTAGCCTCTCGAGCATCCTTTTCTGGAGGCTTGTGAGCACACCTCTTAATTTTCGGCATGTTGACCCCTGCTTAATGAAATTCAGCAACACCAATTCTTTTTCAACAATAGTCCAAACTCACACAATTGCACTTCACAGATTCAGAAAAAACTCAGAGCAATATACTAACACAAACCACAATGCTCTCCAATTGAACCTTCCAACCAAATAGCTTTTCAATTTAAATTCACAAACCCAGAATTACTTTTGCTTGGCTGAAATGTGCGGGCTTCAATTTCTTGCTGCTGAGATGATGCGTGTGAATAGCACTCGATGGTGAATACCTTGGTCGAATGCGCTTGCTGGAGCTTGTGACGGTGGCTGGTTCGTGGTTGTGCAGGAGCGAAATGGAGGCTCGGTGGTAATGATGAGTTGATGAAGGCGAGGTCGAGCTTGTTGATGGATGGACGAGTGATGGTGACTCACGGAATGGTGAAGGATGCAGAGTTGGTGGTTTGAGCTTGTTGGTGATTCGATTGGGAAATGGTGGCTTCGGGTTGTGGGTCGATGTGGCTGGGCAGAGGGTGTAGGTCGACTGGGCGAAGGGTGTGATTGGGTGGTTCAGCTGCTCGGTGGTGGTTCGACTGATGTGCAGATGGGAATGGTTTGTGCAGGGGTGAATGGTGCGGTTGGGTTCGAGCTTGGAGAGTGACTGGAGATGGGCAATGGTGGACGACTAGGGTTTTCAGGAGAGGAAGCTGAAGACGATGCTAATTTTTGGGAGTTTGATTTCTCTTTTTTTTTATATGTATATAAGTGTATTTATCAATGCTAAAATCAAAAGTAAAAAAAAAAAACATACTTATTAATATAACTAAAATCTATTATAAAGTTTTTTTTTTATATATATGTATATCAGATATTGTATCTGTATATATTTATATATATATTTAAAGAAGAAAAATCCCTCAATCAGTGAGCATGTAAGTTCACTTCTAGTATTTTTAGAACCCAGTACTCCCAGTACAACATCACTACAGCATTGCTTCAGCAATTTCATTTTGTAACTATCCCTGCTTCAGAATGCTGATGCGATGCTAATCCAATGTTGTACTGGGACCTACTGCTTCAACATGCAATTTTGCTCACACCAGATTGCAGCAGCTCTTTTTCTGTCATTCCATTTTTCTTTCACTTGAAATCAAGATCACCACCCATTGCAAATTCATTAGTAACTAGAAAATTATACATATATAATTATATAAGTATGTTTATATGTATAACTATATATATTTTTTCTCTTTTTTTTTTCTTTTGTCTTTTTTTTTTCATGGGGTGCCTTCATTGAATTTTTTTTCTCTCATTTCATTTTTTTTCTTTTCTCAATTCAATCTCTCTTTTTTTTTTTCTTTTTCTTTTTGGCACCCCCAACTTACCAGCCTCAAGCATCCTCCAAGGAGATAGAAGTCTTCTCTCGATTGACCTCTTCTCCCCAATAATATTTCAATCGTTGTCCATTGACCTTGAATTCTCTTCCGGACTTTTCATCTTTCACCACAACAGCCCCGAAAGGATACACTTCCATCACCGTAAATGGACCCGACCAACGGGACTTGAGCTTTCCCAGAAATAGCTTCAATCTTGAGTTAAACAACAACACTTGCTGATTTTTCAAAAAAACTCTCTCTTTGATCCTACTATCATGCCACTTTTTCATCTTTTCCTTGTACAACTTGGCCTTTTTGTAGGCAAACAAGCACATCTCATCTAGCTCATTTAGTTGTAATTTTTTAGCCCTTCCCGCAGCTGAAAGATCGAAATTCAGGTTCTTAAGTGCCCAAAATGCCTTGTGTTCCAACTCCACGGGAAGATGACATACCTTCCCATAAACTAGGCGATAAGGAGACATGCCTAAGGGAGTTTTAAATGCCGTACGATATGCCTAAAGTGAGTCATCTAACCGCTGGGACCAATCTTTTCTACTAGGATTCACCACTTTTTCAAGAATTCCCTTGATTTCTCTATTGGAAATTTCAGCTTGCCCGTTGGTCTGTGGGTGATAAGCGGTGGCTATTTTGTGCTTCACACTATACTTGGCTAAAAGGGCAGCCAAGACTTTGTTCACAAAGTTTGTCCCTTCATCACTAATCAACGCCCTCGGTGTCCCGAATCTTGTGAAGACATTCTTATGCAAAAATTTCATCACCACCTTGGCATCATTCGTTGGACTAGCTATTGCTTCCACCCATTTGGAAACATAATCTACGGCCACCAAGATGTAGAGATTCCCAAAAGATGGAGGGAATGACCCCATAAAGTTAATGCCCCAACCATCAAACAATTCAACCTCCAAAATGCAATTTAGTGGCATTTCATTCCTTGCTGAAATATTTCCCACTCTTTGGCAGCGATCACATCTTTGAACAAAATCATGGGCATCCTTGAATATTGAAGGCCAATAATACCCCGATTGAAAAACTTTGGCAGCCGTGCGTTGTCCACCAAAATGTCCACCATAAGGAGATGAATGACAGTGCTCTAGGATGCTTGCAACTTCCCCTTCCGGCACACACCGCCGCATGATGCAATCAGCACACTGTCTATACAAGTAAGGTTCATCCCAATAGTAGAATTTCACTTCATGAAAGAATTTTTTTTAGTTGCTGCCTATCAGTTCAGGAGGCTGCATCCCACTCACTAAGTAATTTACAAAATCAGCATACCAAGGAGTGATTGATTTGGTCACAACAAGCAGCTGCTCATCCGGGAAAGTTTCTTGAATTTGCATTTTGTCTTCCTTTTCAACATCTGTTTCCAGCCGAGATAAGTGGTCAGCCACTTGGTTCTCCGTCCCTTTTCTATCTCGGATTTCTAAATCAAACTCTTGAAGAAGTAACACCCAACGAATGAGTCTTGGCTTCGCATCTTTCTTGGCAATTAAATATTTGATGGCTGAATGGTCGGTGTAGACAATCACCTTTGTTCCCACAAGATAGGACCGGAACTTGTCAAAAGCAAATACCACAGCCAGCAACTCCTTTTCGGTGGTTGAGTAATGAATTTGAGCATCAATGAGAGTCTTGCTTGCATAGTAAATAGAATGGAAAACCTTTTCTCTTCGCTGCCCAAGTACTACACCAAGAGCAAAGTCGCTAGCGTCACACATCAACTCGAATGGCAAAGTCCAATCCGGGACCACAATAACCGGGGCTGTCACCAATGTCTTTTTCAAAGTCACAAAAGCCTCGTGACACTCCTTAGTGAACTCAAAAGGTCGATTTTGTTCCAACAATGAACAAAGAGGCTTTAAAATCTTCGAAAAATCCTTGATGAACCTTCTATAGAAACCCGCATGTCCAAGGAAACTTCTAATACCCTTGACCGTGGTAGGAGGCGGTAGCTTTTCAATGACTTCCAACTTAGCCTTATCCACCTCAATACCCTTGTGAGAAACCTTGTGACCCAAAACAATGCCTTCTTTTACCATAAAGTGACATTTTTCCCAATTGAGTACCAAATTTGTTTCTTCACACCTTTTTAACACTTTCTCCAAGTTAGCCAAACACGTGCCAAAAGATTCCCCAAAAACTAAAAAAATCATCCATGAAGATCTCAAGAACACTCTCCGCCATATCTGAAAAAATTGCCATCATACACCGTTGGAAGGTGGCGGGAGCGTTGCATAGCCCAAATGGCATCCTCCTAAAGGCAAAGGTGCCATATGGACAAGTGAAGGTTGTTTTCTCTTGGTCCTCCGGCGCTATAGAAATTTGATTGTAGCCCGAATAGCCGTCAAGAAAGCAATAGAACTCTTTACCCGCCAAACGATCCAACATTTGATCAATAAATGGCAGCGGGAAATGATCCTTCCTAGTGGCATTATTCAGCTTCCGATAGTCCATACACACCCTCCAACCAGTCACGGTTCTAGTAGGAATCAATTCATTGTTCTTGTTAGCCACCACCGTGATTCCTCCTTTCTTTGGCACACATTGAACAGGGCTCACCCATGAACTATCTGAAATCGGGTACACAATACCATAATCCAGCCACTTTATCACTTCTTTTCGCACTACTTCCTTCATAACAGGATTCAACCTTCGTTGATGCTCAATGGAGTTACTACAGTCAGCTTCTAAGAGTATCTTGTGCGTGCAAATCGTTGGACTAATTCCTTTTATGTCTGCCATAGTCCACCCAATTGCTCTTTTATGTTTCTTCAACACTTCTAGCAACAAACCTTCAGTTTCAGCTTCCAACCATGCTGAAATAATTACTGGCAGCGTTTCATTCTCCCCCAAATAGGAATATTTTAGGTGACTTGGCAAGGGCTTTAGCTCTAGTTTAGGTGGTTCTTGGATAGAAGGTTTTGGAGGCTTGAAATTGCTTTCCTTCAGCTCTGAAGACTCAAAGGCTCTCTTGAATTTAGGGAAAGGTTGCATTGGTTCAACCCAAGCAACTTGGGTTTCTTCATCTTCACTCAAGGCTTCAAGATCTTCAAGAGAACTTATCACCCTTTCATCCTTCCACACTTCCTTGTGAAAACTTTCAGCCACAATAGAATCAATTACACTCACACGTGAACATTCTTCAATTTTATCCGGGAATCTCATAGCATTGAACACATTGAAAGTGACTTTTTGATCATTTACCCTCATAGTGAGTTCCCCATTTTGTACATCAATCAATGTTCTTCCGGTTGTGAGGAATGGCCTTCCCTAAATAATAGGGACTTCTCTATCGGCCTCATAGTCAAGGATAATGAAATCCGCCGGAAAAATAAACTTATCCACTTGCACCAACACATCTTCAATCTTCCCTTCCGGATGCGCCATGGAACGATCCGCTAATTGCAAAGTGACAGTGGTTGGCCTTGCTTCTCCGATTCCCAACTTCCTAAAAATTGATATAGGCATGAGATTAATGCTAGCTCCCAAGTCACAAAGAGCTCTTCCAACCTCTCGACCCCCAATGGAAATTGCAATTCTAAAGCTGCCCGGATCTTTCAATTTGGGTGAGATTTTACTTTTCAACATAGCACTACAGCCCTCTGTCAAAGCGACAGTTTCAAACTCCCCAATCCTTATCCTTCAAAAACTTCACATAGGTTGGCATTTGCTCCAAAGCTTCCACTAATGGTATATTGATGTGGAGCTGCTTTAGAACATCAAGGAATCTCTGGAATTGACCATCGTCTTGTTGCTTCTTGAACCGTTGAGGAAATGGTGGCGGTGGCTTTTGCAAAGACTTTTCTGCAGCAGAATGCTGACTGGATGCTGTAACTACTGGGGGAATTTCAACAGCTGAAGTTGCTGGTTTTTTCTTCATTTCCCCCTCTTTTTGGATTGAAGAGGGCTCTTTACTGCGTGTTGCAGCCACATTTGACTCAATTATTTTTCCACTTCTCAAGGTTACCGCTTTGCAATGTTCTTTTCCATCTCTTCTTGGGTTTTCGGTGTCACTAGGCAAAGTGCCTTGTGGTCTATTCTTCAAATCATTGGCCAATTGCCCCAATTGAACTTCAAGATTCCGAAGAGATGCTGCCTGGCTTTGAATTACAGTGTCATTCTTGGCCATATAATCTCTCATTAAGCTCTCCAAAGAACTAGTTTGAGAGCCTTGAGGTTGGTGAGTTTGTTGAGGTCTTGGTTGTTGAGAAAAACCCGGTGGGAATGATTGCTTTCCTTGACCTCCCCATGAAAAGTTTGGATGATGCTTCCATGCCGGATTGTAGGAGTTTGAGTATGGATTGTTGTTGCGGTTGAAGTTTTGATTACCCACATAGCAGACTGAAGCTAGATTTGAGGGACAATTTTCAAAAGTATGCCCATCACCACAATACACACAAGAATTTTTTGCCCTTTGAATGGCAGCGGCTGGTTGTACACTGCCTCCCATATTCATATTCTTCAAAATGTTGGTCATTGAGGCCATTTGAGCGGTTAGAGCGGTCAAAGCATCTACTTCAAGAACACCCGCTACTTTTCGACTTGTATGAGCTCTATTAGTTGACCATTGATAGTTGTTGCTAGCTATCCTTTCCAAAATCTCAAAAGCTTCATTGTAAGACTTGGAAAGAATGGCTCCATTAGCGGAAGCATCCAACACCATCCTAGATGCCGCATTGAGACCATTGTAAAATGTCTCAAGTTGGATACAATGAGGAATACCATGGTGGGGGCACTTCCTTAACAACTCCTTGAATCTTTCCCATGCATCACTAGTAGTCTCATCTTCTGATTGTTGAAAGGACATGATCTCGCTTCGAAACTTTGCATTTCTTGTTGGAGGAAAGTATTTTCTCAAGAATTTTTCAGCCAAGTCATTCCAATTAGTCACCGAATCGGGAGGAAGAGTGTTAAGCCATGCTCTAGCCCGATCCCTCAAGGAAAATGGGAACAACTTCAATCTTAAAGCCTCTTCACTTACTCCTTGTAGCTTGAAAGAGTCACTCACTTCCAAAAATGAGCGAATATGGAGGTGAGGATCTTCCGTTGGCGACCCACCAAATTGACCAACTGTTTGGAGCATTTGAAACATGACGGGCTTGAGCTCAAAGTGAGGTGCTTGGATTTCGGGTCTCACAATACCCGGATTTAACTCATTGAACATAGGGGCTGCATACTCTCTTATTGCTCGGGTTCTATCGTCGGCCAAAGCAATAGGATTGGCTTCATTATGAGCACCCCCAATTTCAAACCCATCGGCCATATTGCAGCGTTTTTTAGCCTTTTGTTCCTTCCTCCTTTGTCTGAAAGTGCGTTCAATTTCGGGGTCAATAGGAGTAAGTTCAAGGTCTTCTTCTTGCTCGTTCATGCACTAGATTACACCTGAAAAAGAAAAATTCAGCGCACCAAATAGGATTAAAACTTTAAACCAGAAAATAAATTGCAAAATAGTTGATAATACACAATTTTTAGTTTCAATCCCCGGAAACGGCACTAAAAACTTCTTGTCAAAATTATATACGCAAGTATACGCAGTCAAACAAGTAATAAAGTGATAAGTAAGATCATCTCCACAGGGATTGCAAACAAAAATATCTTGTAAAACCAACTAATTACAACTTAAAGTAAAAGCAAATAATATGCAAATGGTTGAGTAATGATTCAAAATTAAAATTGACATGAATTAAACTTGCTAGAATTAAACTACTGCTGCTAAGAAAAATTGGCTGCAAGATAACAAGTGTAATATGGCAAAAAATGGCTTGAATAACTAATTCCTTCTAGTCAGGTTTTTTTTTCAGTCAGTACAGCATCGGTTCAGCATTACTCTAGCATTCTGCACAGAGATAACAAAAAAGTCCTCTAGGCTTGTGAGAATTTTCCAACACTCACAACTTTAATTCTACCATTTAGCTCAATATATTCCTATATCAAACCAGCAAGCAGAACACTATTCAAACATTAATTTAGTAAGTTATGCAAGGTAAATGAAATATTCCTATCCCACTTACAAAGAAAAGCCTAAATCTAGGTTTTCACTTGCTTCATTCAAGTTGAACTATTAGATCTAGCTCTTCCGGTACAAGATCTAGCTTAGCAAATTGTTATTCATGGCTAAGAAACAACAATCAATTAAAATGAAACTCAATTGAATGAACAAAGGCAAACAAATGCTAAAGTAAGCTTAAAATTTAATCATACCCAACTTAGAAGTTCATAGCCATTCAAGCCTCAAAAGTTTAGCTCATATTCAAGTAAGAAGATAAAATCCAAGCTAAAAACAATTCATCCATGGCTGCTGCCCAAATTTACAATCTCAAGAAGTTTTCGATACTAAGTACAAACAACAATAAAAGATGAAAATAAAGAAGACTATTAAGAAAAGGTAAAAGAAAAGTCAAACACTAGGCTTGGTCCCCTCTTCTTTCTTCTTTGTTGTACTTCCTGCTGCAATTAAAGCTCCTCCAGAAAAAATGCAGCTGCTCAAGTACGAGATGATGATGATGATAATCGTGTACTTGGTTTTTTTCTCTTCTTTTAGATGTTGGGTTTTTTAGGGTACCAACCTCCTACCCGAAAATAGAAGCCCAAACTTTTCCACTTTGGCCCACTAGGGTTAGACCCATTTCTTCCACGTCAGCTGGCTGGTGTAATTTGAGTGACTGGACCGAAGTTGCTGAGATGGGTAAGTGAAATTTGTGTTTCCACGTCACTGTCAGGATGCTGAATTCACTTCAGCATTGCTTCAGCAATCAGCCCAATTTCAGCTTGTGTTCCTTTTCTTCCTTGCTTCTTTTTCTTTTTCCTATCAATTTAATTCCTCCTTTTTCAACACAATAAGCACAGTTAATTGGAAAAACACACCCAATAATATCAATATTTACAAGACTTAAAGGTTAGATTACTAAATAGAAAATAACACTAAAACTAATTAAAATTAAGCAAATAAACACAATTTCACTACTCTCCTAAAATACTTTAGTTTAAAAGCATAAAAATTAACTCTATACCATAGAGATCAACAGTCCTGGAATCTAAAATCCTAGTTGAGGATGTCAACTTGAGCGCAGGGTGAAACCCTAGGTTCCAGGTTAACTTCAGAGGTGTTGGTTCGTGTATTTTCAGTTCCTAGGGCCTCGATTTAGTTGCTCCATGTGTTCATGGTACAAAATACTAAAAGATAGTGGGTTGAAAATAAGTTATCGAAGTTTGAACTTTCATTCTGAAGTTCCCAAAGTCAACTTGGGCACAAGGCTAGGGACCCCTCCTAAGTCGACTTGCTATGATTCGAGACTACTCAACTCTGAGATGTTTTCTTTCTTGCCACATGTCAAACATTGATGTCCATGACATCAGGACTACTTTTGGTGTAAACAATGTAATAAATTTGTTATAAAATATGATTAATGAATTGAATTAACGTCTAATTCAAATTTAAATATAAAAAATAATTAAAGTTAAATTTAATAAATTAAATTAAATTTAAATATTTAAAAATAATTTTTTTCTTAAAAAATTATTAATTGATTAATTTAACGGTGTTAGTTTAACCCGTTAACTTTAATGGATAAATAAATATGTTAAACCAACAATTTTCGTTAAATAGTTACATTTAATATAAGAGAAAATTATGATTAATTAATTGAATTAATGTCTAATTCAAATTTAAATTAAGATTTATATATAAAAAATAATTATTTAAGTTATATTTTAATAAATAAATTAAATTTAGATATTTAAAAGTAATTTTTTTCTTAAAAAAAGATAATTAATTAATTGATTTAATGGTATCAGTTTTAACCGGTAACTTTTACGAAAAAAAAAAATTTAAACCAATATTTTTGTTAGATAGTTACATTTAATATAAGAGAGAAATATGATAAATTAAATGAATTAACGTTTAATTCAAATTTAAATTAAGATTTATATATATATATAAAAAAACAGTTAACTTTAACTTAAAAAAATTGTTAAACTAATAATTTCGTTAAATAATCACATTTAATATGAGAGATATATTAAGTTAATTAATTGTATTAACTAATATTAAATATTTTTTATAATTTTTTATTGATATATACATATTATAAGACTGCTGACTAATAAATATTAATTTGATTGTAGGATTATCATTTATAGAATATATTATTACTGAAATAATAAGATTGTAGAACATTTAGAGACTAGAGTTGATTTAGGGCAGTTTGTTATAGTTTTTAGAAAAGCTAAAAGCTGCTTCTCAAAAAATTATGACAAAAAGATATTTGGTAAGGAGTTAAAAAATAACTTATTGAAGAATTTTTGAAAAAGTTAGTACAACCCAACTTTTAGAAAAAACTATTTTGATTAAAAGATTATAATAAATTATTTTTTATTAAAAATTTATTTAATTATTTAATATATATTTAAAAAAAATTGAAAGAAAAAATATTTAAAATAAATAATTTTTAAATTTGTAATTTTTTATTTTATATTAAAAAATCTTTAACAAACGATATCAACCTAACTTTCTTCTAGGGGTGGCAATTCATGTTCGCGGGTCGTGTTCGTGTCGTGTCGAGACCAATGTATAACAGGTACATGATCGACCCGAACACGACCCGTTTAATAATCGTGTCAAAAAAATGAAACCCGAACACGACCCGTTTGTAAACGGGTTGACACGACACGACCCGCGTAACTCGTTTATATGTATATTTTGTTTAAACATGTCAATCAATAACACGTTCATCAAGTATTCAACACGTTTGTAACCCATTTATGACACGTTAAAGTACTAAAATAACTTTAAATAGGTCATTAATGTGTCAATTTCGTATTAGCCGTGTCAACCCGAACACGACCCGTTTATTAAACGGGTTAGACGAGTCAACCCAAACACGACTCGAACCCATTTAAAGCAAACCCGAACCCGCTAACTCTCATGCGGGTTTCGAATCGTGTCATCGTGTCTGACCCATTTTGCCGGCCCTACTTTCTTCTAAACTAAAAATTTATTTACAATTGATAAAAATATAATTTAATAATATTAAAAATTATTTTTATCAAATGCATATAAATTTATACTATAAAAAAATAATTAAAAATTTATAGAAAATAAAAAATTTTATACAACATATTTTTTATATATATATTTGTGATTTTAATGAAGTAAATTAAAATATTATTATTATTATTATTATTATTATTATTATTATTATTATTATTATTATTATTATTATTATTAATATAATAATAGAATCTTAACAATTCGAGCACTTTGAAATTTATAATTTACCAAATACTCATCTCAACTTTTTTTTACAGTTCTGTTACAGCTGTTTTTCTCTACAGCACAACTACAACTACTTTTCAGTAGGGCTGAACATTTTGAGCGGGTTTGACCCGAACCCGAGCAATCCGCCTGAACCCGAACTGGTGAATGTTAGGTTTTATGCCCTAAATAAAACTCTTTACAATCTGATTAGTTATCAATATAAGAAATTTGAAGTGATTGATGTTTGCATGAATTTTACATGCTAATGGTTTAATATGTTTAATATGTTTATTACATTCATACACACAAAATCAGTTAAATCCAGATCATATGTTTATTCACAATTACAGTATCGTCAACACAGTGGAATGTGATTGTGATCATATGAATCAAAAGTTTTGGTCCCTGTTTCATCAGTGTTATTGGATTTACACTAATGTGATAATCAGCGATGATGTGTACTTACACTTGGAGTAAGTGTTATGTTCTTTCCAGGACATTAGCAAAGTATACTAGTTTCGAATGTATGGAGTATACATTGGACTGGACCGATATTGCAACTAAGTTGAGATATTACAAACTTACCGTTATACATATCTTTCCAAGTCAATATCAGTAGTTGATCTTAAGATTAAAAAGAATCTAAATCCTGATATGCTTGGGCTCAACTCAGGAGTGCTATTCATGTTCTTTGATTTATTAGTTAAGCCTACTTTTGGGTCAGGGTGATACGTATATTTTGGGAACATGATAGTATGATTGAGTGGGAGTGCTGAACATAAATATGGAATCTATAGCTTCTACTGGTGTATAGAAGTTAAGTGATGATTCCCTTCGAGCTTAGCAAATAGAAGTAAATGGATGAGCTCTTGTTTAACTGACTAATTATTAGATCATTAAACACCATTTACAGGTAGCTAAGTGTTTTAAGGGGCAAAATACATTGAGGGGTGAGAACGGTAAAGAAATCCCATCTCGATGTAAATCATCTATATAGAGGATCTTTAAATCACAATAAGATTATAACAATGGTTAAATGAGATAGTATATTGGTATCGTGAAACATACAATATGCTCTATATAAGTCTGAGAGTGCAATTCTAAGTTCTAAGAGTGGATTCAACGAAGAATTAATAAGTAGGAATTTACTTGGTAAATTTGGTTCACTTATTGGAAGCTCAGCATATAGATCCATGGTCCCCATTCTAGTTGAGAACATTCTGCTTATAAGACTCATTAATTGATTCGTGATTGATCAATTATAATTCTAAAGTTAGACTATGTCTGATTTTATGAATTTTCACTAAGCAGGGGTGAAATTGTAAGGAAAAGAGTTTTCTGGGTTTATTTATTTATTAATGGACTTTATATGTCTAATTAATAATTAAATTAAATGACAATATTATTTAATAATGTATTTTAATTATTAAATAATTAGTTTTGGCATTTAAAAGGTTAGAATTGGAAAATTGGCATTTTTGAGAAAATAGAGATAAAATTTGATAAAATTGCAAAATTAAGTGGGGCCCATTACAACACCTATGGCCGGCCACTTATAAGGCTTTTTCAAATTATTATTTTATTATTTTAATGCCAAATAATTCTAAACTTAAACCTAGTAAGTTGCCTATAAATAGAAAGTGATGGCTCAGTCAAATCATAAGTTTTCATAAGCCTTTCTGACAGAAATTTCTCTCTTCAGAAAAACTGAGCCTTCCCTCACTCTCTACCTTGGCCGAAACCTCTCTCCCTCTTTTCCTTCATCTTTTTCGTGACCCTAGTGAAAGAGTAAGTGCCCACACACAGTAAGCAGTAACTCAATCATAGATTGGAAGACTGTGAAGGATCAAAGCTTGAAGAAGAAGGAGATTCGGGCTCAGATCTTGATTATACTCTGCTACAGAAAGGAATCAAGGGTTAGAGATCTGAGTGGAAGGAGACATTTATTCCGCTGCATCAATGTAAGGTTTTCTTAACTTTATATGTGTTTATTTTATCGTTTTAGAAAGTTCATATTTAGGATGTTAATAAACATACTTGTGAGTAGATCTAAGATCCTGGTAAAATAATTCCCAACAGTGAACCCGCAAAAAATTTTTTTAAAAAAAGTTTCGAGCGGGTTAGGTTCAACCCGGTACCCTTCGGGTGGGTTGGCGGGTTGAGATTTTAGGGGTACCGAGTTTCGGGTTGAACCCGCGAACCCGCCCACCAACCCGGTTTATAAATATGTATATATATATATTTTTTTATTACTGCTTTTATATATATAATATGGACTTTAGATTTTTATAGACTATGGATATTGGATATGAATGTATTTTAAAATATTTTAGTTTTCACTTTTATCATGATTCATGAACATGAATATGAAGTTTGATTTTAATCTTTGATAAATAGGTTGTTTGTTTGTTGGTTGGATTGATTAATGCATTTTTTCTTCAATAGTAGATACTATGAACAAATTGTTATATTATATATGCTTAATTTAATAAATAAAAAAAATAATTATTTGAATAAAAAATTATTTTTTAAAGAGTTGACCGAGTTGACTGAGTTGACCGGGTCAACTCGCCAACCCGCTAAACCCGACCAACCGAAACCCGCCAACCCGTGACCCGCCAACCCGTGACCCGCCAACCCGTGCCCTAATCGGGTCCGAGTTCGATTTCAATTTTTTGAACCCGAAACCCGCCAACCCGAAACCCGGTAAACCCGCCCGATATTCAGCCCTACTTTTCAGCACAGCTATGCCAAAATAACCCTTAGTATTAGATTATATTGTATAGTATAATATTAAATTGTGTAATATATATTATATTTTTATTTAATATTAAATTAAATTGATTTATATTAAAATATTAAATATTTATATACATATACAAATTAATAACATTCATAATACACTATATAAAAATATCACGTATAATACAATTAAATATAATACTTTCTAATACAATACAATGTGAAACGGTAAACCAATCGGATCCTTAAATACAATTTTTCAACTAATTTCTAATAGTATCAATTACTTAAAAGTGTTATTATTAATTGAGGAGAAACAGTATTAATATTAATGGAGAAAGATAATCTCTGTTATATAATTTGACAGTAAAATTAGGACAGCAGTTTCTTTTTTCCCCGAATCAGATAGATATCTTTGTTACACTTCATTTTGTATTTATTCCTAATAGTATTAGTACTAGTATAATACAATTACACCACCCACAATATTCCTTCAGCTGGGTTCGACATTACATTTCTGATTTCTTGCTTAGCATTAGCACCAAATATTCGGAAAACATCTTATTTTCTGCTCAAAAGTCTTAATAATTTACATGCCTAATATTATATATATGCTATAACGCTATATAGCGCCAGCAAACACATCAATACATTACCAAATCTATCTTCAACTGATTAAAGGACATAGATATTGTGGGAAAATATTACTGATAGGTAAAACAAGGTTTTTTTTTTTGGAATTTAATCGTTTTTGTTCTTTTTTTTCTTTTTTCCAAAATAAATTAAAATGAAAAGGAGAAAAACATACAACAGGAAATGAAAAAGTAATCTTTCACAGCTTCACATTTTCATGTGGTTGGTTTTAAGCTTTCACACAACAATTGAAGTAGCTGAAAAAACTGCGTCTTGGCTGTTTAAGGAAAAATGAAATAAGACCATTTATTATGAGGACCACATCAATTCAAACTTTTGATACGTAATAAATTCAAAGAGTACCAACTGCGATTTGATAGCAACACCAAATATTTTATCAGAATACAAATATTATCTCACCCATTGTAAATAAAAGCAATCAAACATTTATTATTATTTTGCATATTTCCGGTCAATATTCATTAATAGTTATGTCCTATAAGGTATACACAACTGAAAATAATAAAGTACCTCTTCAAAGCATTAATATTTAAAATTAATTACAAGACTAATTTTTGTGAGCTAAAAGATTGTTAGAACTCTACTTCCTGTATCCTTTTCAGTTGTACTTATCTTTATTATATTTAGAGAATGGTTGGCTCATATAATTATATTTAACTAGCTAGGGACCAAATTATAAAGGTCTAAAACAGCTGGTGCATGTGCACCACATAGAATTGGGCGCAACCTATAGGTGTATCTAATATTATTCCTAAGTATTATTTAATTAGGACATTTTTGTTTTCAAAATATTTTATTGCATTTCTGTTGCACATACAGAATATCCTTTCTCTGTTTTCTTGATTTGGCTTCATAGCATTATTGAGACACATATGATCATGTGGCCCAAAACATCTACACTAAACTACCACTTGAACTAACGTGTGGCTCAGGTAATAAACATCTACAACTACCAACCATCCAACATCTTTTCTTGTTTCTAACCACATAATTAACGCACTTGGATCTGAAACACATGTCCTAAAACTAGAAGGATGTTGATACTTTCCTTAAGACTATTATCTATAATAACAGAATCGGCAAACCCCAACCCCATTACAGTATTATCCTAAAAAATGCATGGCTTGACCTGACCTTTTCTCAAAAGACTTTCCACAAGACATCTTACTATTAATAAAAGAAAATTGTTAATTTCAAACTTTGACATGGTAAATAACTGAAGAGGTACGTGCTCAGCAGTCAGCACCCTAAAATCTTGTATTACATATTTGCCATAGAATTTTCCTGGGAAGGTATAATATTATTTGACCAGGGTATATTATAGTACTAATGCAACCAGCCAAGTTGATTAGAGTTGTACTAAAAAGGTAAGTAATAATAATCAGTAAGAATATGACCCACCCACTTTAAGATTGTCTTTTTTTTAAAGATATAGTTTAGTCATCACCACCCTACAACCACATGCATGCCACCATCATTAATACGGGTTCATAAGACAACTTCCTTTAATTAATAACAAAAAGCAACTACCACAGTATATATATTATTATATATATAGAAAGAAATACCGAAAGCAAAACAAGAAACAAAGCATGGAAAGACAAGGAATCTTACAGATGGAGAGTGAGGGTTCTCGTGGTAATGAGGGTGGTGGTGATCACTGTGAGAAGTGTTTGTACTGGTGGTGGTAGTTGGGGCAATGAGCTCTTCCTCATTTCCAATACTTGCTCGGGACACATCCCTCTTGTTTTGCTTCCTCATTTCCCTGATTTTCGAGAAATCCAGCGAGTAATCAGGCATTTGACCACCCTTCTGGTCCCAGTCCCCAAACTGGGGCACTGATAGCCATGGTGCGTTCTTCTGTATTGGACATTGAAATTTTTTAAGGTAACAACATTCAGTAAATAACAAGCAATCAACATTCCTCTACACAAGAAGTTCTTGGGGAAATTCATAAACAAATATAATTAAAAGTACAAAATTATTGCTTCATCTTTTAATGAAGCGTTAACAGAGTGAATGCATTGGTCCCAAAATATCATATCGAGAAACCAACCACAAAAATAGGATGATGAGGTTTTCAAGATAAAAGTCGGTCTTTGATTATCTGATCAGAATGCATTATGCACCCCTGTGTTGACTTTTTTAACAAGTGCTATTAAATTCTAAATTCAAATAGTTGACAAGTAGACAATATCATTTATTTTATTAAAAAAGTAGCAAACCGCATTTTTCTTCTCGGATATTAAAATTATGAAATGATATAGGGCACCACACTATCATGAGTGATATTCTATAATAATTATTAAATTAAATTTTGTAAAACTCGATAATTTTTCACTAATAAAGATATGACAGCAGCTCATGGTAGTGCTAAACATGCTTTTAAAGCATTTCTCTAAAATTATTATAGTTCTATTAAGCTAGCAAGGCAGAAAAAATCTCCCCCAATAAATAACATCCCTTAATATACCACCCTAAATTGAAATGACCCTTTTTGGCAAACTGAATAAGAAAAAGTAGCAACGGTCCAGTTCATGTAGCAAATGGAACAGTTGGGTCTAAATTATCACCCTTTTTATAATATATAATTTTCTTTCCAACTTTCATCAAAGACTGCTCTTCACAATTCCGTTTTATAACTTTGAAAAATGAAAAGTGTCCTCATTATATATTGAATGGTCCACAAATGAATTATTACCCACCTTGAATAAAGATGAAAAAAAGAGAAACAGAAAAAAGAAAAAAAAAAAACAGTCTGTTTCCCATGACAGAAACAGTTGAACAAGTACTTATTTTCTGACTAAAGGTAAAAGAAAAGCCGAGGAATCCAATTTTTCCCAGACCAGTGATAAAGAAATAAAAAACAAAAGTGATTAATAACATGTATGAAGTGGTAAACAGATCTTTGAAAATTTTCCATTTTGGCCAACCCATTGATCAAATACACATTTGAAGGAAAAACATATTGAAAACCCATGCACTAAAATCTCTAAAAAAAATTTGTAAGAGACAAGCTATATATATTTTCTTCCTCTATATAGTCTATGAACAAAGAAAAGAACTAAAAACTGAAACTTTACACAGTATCTGAGTAATGCAAGAGAATATTAACTAGCTCAACCAATACTCAATCGCAGTCTCCACTACTTCACCATTAAACCATTTCAAATCTCTACTATCCACTACAATTACTTCGAAAACCTAAAAAGATAGTCCAAGAATCGCTACTCATTTATCTATAAAGTTCGATGAAAAAAGAGAAAGAAAGACGAACCTCCTTACGATCCTCCATTAGAGTTAAGTGAATAGAGCTTTGATCTTTCAAGAAAAAAAAATGCAAATCAAGAGAATAAATTTGTGAAGAACAAATTAGATTATGAGAGAGAGTAAGAGAGATATTATGTTTATATTGTTATGTGGGTGGAACAGTTACAGCATATGACAGCAGCAATCAGATTGAGATTGGGATTGTCGTCTAATATATATCACTAATAAAAATTGTGTTGAATTTGTGTTTTTACCAAATTGGACATGTTTTATGAAGGATTTACAGAAAATGCCACTACTACTATTATATAATAAATTTCAATTGAGAAGAAGAAGTGGATTGAAGTGACGCGCTTTCGCTTTCAATGATTCGGACTTTTCTTTTATTTTTTTGCGCCATTTCGGTGCCGTGTGTGTTGGGTGTTCCCCCTCCCCCTGCTTTTACCTCTTTCATGAGCTGTCTTCTTTATTTGGGAAACTGCCAAACGATGCCTTAACCTGAAACCTCAAAGAAAAAGATATGAGATAGGATAGTATTTTACAATTTCAGCTAGTGCTTTAAAATTTTAAATACATGCTCGCCTTTTTTACACGACGTGAAAAGTTTAGGAGACAAGAGTATCATCTAACACGAAAAATGTATAAATTTTAACACGACACGATATTATAAATTGGCACAACATTACACGAACAATATAAGCTTTAGTACAATAATATCAACTTAAGCAAAACACGGCACAACAAATCCAAAAGACATAAAAAGTATGCACGAATAATTTATTATAAAAGCGCGACATGTTAAAGACTTTATATAGTAGAACCTGTTAAAATTCTTTATCACTCATTAAATATGTAATATCATAATTTAATTTTATAGATAAATATATTACATATTATTATAAGTATGAAAAACATAGATCTAAAAAATACATTTATTGATTCAAAGAGAAGAAGCCAAATAGCGGAAGCGTACCTAAATTCATAGATAGTGATGATCTTAATCCATCTTGTAGAGATAATCTTTATGGTGATTTTGGGATATTCCAAGAAAACAAGACTTAGAATTTTCTAATTTTCTCTCTTGATAGGAAAAGATGAGAATAGAATTGGATCTTATTTCTTGGGGACCACTACCAATTTATAATCGCATAGCTAGGTTATTAATTTTAAGTATTTCTAATTTAGCCCCTCAATAAATTAGAAATATTGCTTAGGGTATCTACACATTTAGTCCATGACACTTTAATACCCAATGACCCACAATTATTAAAATGATCAATTTATTTTAGGCCAAACTGATCATTTAGCAATACACTAATATACATATGAGCCCATATTAAGGATTTTAATCCAACAATCTCCCACTGGGCTACATATATTTTCTGATAGTGTGTAACCTTACAAGCGCTTAAACTTTTGATATCATAATAATAAGTATTTCAAAACAATCTCGTCCATTGATTATATTAACATAGGATTAAAGTGGCTTTCGCAACATTTAACGTAATTAAACTCATCAACGGTCACGTATATCAATATAACCAAATGACATAGATCAGTCATGGATGCATAGTATGGAAATTACATGCAAATGTGATCTTATCATGCCTATCTCCAATTGGTTCTCCTTAATTGAGATCAATCCTTTATTAATTCTTTCTAACCTTATACTTAAACCTCAATAGAAAGAATACATTCAGAGTACTCAAAACTTAAACCCATACTTTATCTGCAAAATCAAACCATAAATATGTGTCAGCTTGATAGAACATTTCAAATACAAACTCCCACTAAACTAACACAATCTTAAATAATACCACATCCATATATGAGCAATAAACTCCTGAAAAGCCTTAAGTGGTATATCCTTAATGATTCGGACTACACAAAATATGGAGTTTGTCCTTATTATGTTCTATAGACACTTTATTACTCTAAACATTATTTTAATAACAATTAGCTCAGAGTCAATGTGCCTTTGACCTTATAGAGTTCATTTTTTTACTAAAATACAACATGATTGATTTATTGTCACAACATATATCTTTAATAGCTTTCAACACCATTCTTAATTTTGCAGCCATATGTGACAAAAAATCTCACAACTAAAAACTTTATAAGATGAGAATCAGAAATCTTAATGATCTCCAAATTTTTTTGTTTTCTGATTTCTGATAAGTGAGCATATAGTATTTTTTTCTCCTTTAATTCCTTATAGCCCATTTGACTGCATATCGAAAGTTCCTTATATGGTTACTTAAATATCTATCCAATATTCTTAATATGTATATTAAGTACAAATACATACATGGTTGAGTATATATTAGATTCCAATATAAATTAAGAATCTGTTATAAATATTAATAATTATGTGGATGTCCAAATTTTTTATTTATTACCATTAATTGTAATCAACATTCATCTTTTTCTTAGTTTCCCTTTTTCTTAGTTTCTTAATATCTCACTCTTGTATTTGTATAAATAGGGGTTCACCCCATTGGAATAAACAACTCAGAAATTCTCATTCACTTTTTCTTTCTCTCTTCATCTTCTTCTTCTTTCCTCTCATCTACTATATATTATTTTATAATACGTTATCAGCACGAGTCTCTGCCCAAGCTTCAAGCATGAGTCTATGCTATGTCCCAATGTAAGTATTTTGTTAAAGTTCTTGAATTGTTTCAAAGTCAAAATACACTAAATATATATTTATATATATACTCCTCTGACTGAAACAATTTCAAGAATCATTTGGTTTCTTTTTCTTTTTATCTATATATCTATATATTATATATGTATGTATATATTTTTATATATTTATTATTGATTTCATATATATATATATAATGGTCTTATCATTCATAATATTTACAATATATGTGTGCCTATGATATGATAGAGAAAATCTATATAAATTATACATATATCCAGAAGATTATGTATCATCGATAAAATATTGCATATATCCTAAAGATTATGCATCATCGATAAAATATTGCATATATCCTAAAGATTATGCATTATCGATAAAATATTGCATATATCCTGAAGATTATGCATCATCGAGAAAATATTGCATATATCCTGAAGATTATGCATCCTCGATAAAATATTGCATATATCCTGATGATTATGCGTCCTCAATAAAATCTTGCATATATCCTGAAGATTATGCAAACGTAATATTCATTATATAGTTGATGAATATATAATGAAAGAGATGAATACATATTTATATATATGTTCTTGTATTCTTTGAGGACAATGAAAAATAATCTAATATCGATATAGATTTTGACAAACATTTTCTGAAGTAAATGTTTTATATTTATCGAAGAAAAAAAATGATTGTATTTATGTGAATACAACTAAAGAATCATTAAAAATGATTATTATTAATGCAATTTTATAGTGGGTTTTGAATACCCAAAAAGAATGTTAAAAAAAAATTGCATTGAAACATCAAAGTATAAGAATAACAATGAGCATGACTAATGTTATTTAAATACATGAGGCATGTATTTATTGTTCATCATTCCCTGCAGAGAATGATACGAATTGAAGTCAATTACTTTTAAAGATTGCTCGTATTAGTCATGTTATTATACATTGTTATTATTTGCAATGTTAGAAATTATTGAATCTGACATATATTAAAGATTAAATTCTGCATACATCTTGGAGACTATGCAAAAATTGCATTCATATACTCTTTGAAATATCGTAAAAGAAATTGCTGAATAATTTCTTATATTTTTATGGATGAACAAGTAATAAATTTTTAAGAAATTTATAATAATGTTCTACTTGTTCAATGTCATTCCCTGAAGTGAATACAATAATGTTTACTACTCATATATTTCCAGAAGAAAGTGGAAACAACCAAAAGATGAGATACCACACAAAGTGCATGAAATCTATATATCACATGTGGAATTGAATAATAGTAGTCGCGTACCTGTAGTACGGACACACTTATAATCAAAATAAAAGTATATTTGATTACTGAATAGAATGTGAATTGTACAAATTTATTGTACATTTAAAATATTTAAATATCATTCCCTAAAGAGAATGAATGGACATGAAATTCTATTTCAAAGAATATAGATTTCACATATATTGGCAATGCCAGAAGCAAATTAATATATAATATTTTATTATTTCTTGAAATAAATAGTTTCAAACTATTGTTGGTACATGATATGTAAATATATAGTTACCATATAATTCAGTTTGCATATTCCCAAAAGTGGATATATAATTTACTAATATTTGTTAGTGATCCAATATAATCAAAGTGATAAAGAATCACAAAATGATTAGTTGAAAAGCTTCCTGAAGAAGTCTTACATACAATTGCTACTTTGAGTAGTAAAATGTCTTTGTATGTACCTAGATGTGTAACTTTTATCTAGTTATGAAAGTGATAATAAATAACTTATTATATGTACTTGTTGTACATTTAAATATATAAAATATCAAGTCATGATAATTAGACTGATGAATAGTCTATTAATAAATTAGACGACTTGTTAAAAAGATATCAGGAAAAATGAATGATATGTTATGGTTATATCTATTTGACCATTACAATAACATGATGAAGTTGTCATGTTTCTTTTAAATTATACACATCATTGAATTGATGATAGTGATTCCTGAAGAGTGTATATGTTTTGGAGAATAATATAATTATATTATTCGTGTATATAAAAAATGAAACTTGTAATGATTATGTTGTAATGAATTTACATTACATTTTGAAAGTTTCATTGAAATACAAATTATAGTGAACCTGAAGTTCATGAATTGAATTATTCTGACATGATCAATCATATGCAATAAATTGTCAAAGAATTTGACTAAATTTTGTTGAAGAACCAGAAGATTCTTCTCATTGTTATTTATAAGGCTCAAAAGAAGAATGTGCATATATTTGCACATAAAAAATATTTAAATTATATTTTCTTAACAATCTTGAGCCATTGTTAGATTTTTATTGCATAGTTTCTTATCGATGTGATAAGATTATATAATCATGCATTTACAAAATGTGTAAATTTATGTATTTCTAATTATACACGTATGACTCATTCTTAGAAATGAATTAAGTTCATAAGGATTGAACTTGAAACTGAAGTTTATTGAACCTGAAGTTCAATGTCATATAGTATATATGAGTTTAAACAAATATTGATTCATTGTGATATACTGAAATCCCTACAGGTATATTAATATTATTAGATATCACAATTTTTAAAAATTCTCTCGATCAGGGGGAGAGAAGCAGTTGGGATCGATGATAATTTTTGAAAAATGATCCTTGCACAAAGTATATAAGAACAATATAGTTCAAAATGATATATACCAACTGCAAATCAATATTATTTAAAGTTGAGATAGAATGAGTTGAAAACGCCTGAAGCGTAAATGAACAATGTAGAAATTATTAATAAATGTTCATTTGATTTGCCCTGAAGTTGTTAAATCTAGAGGTACTCATGGAGATACCTTAATGTTATAAAGTATTAAAATGATAACCGTGATGAAAACGGTACTCGAAAAGACTCCCAAGAGAAGTTAGACATAACACATTTGATCATAATTGAATCCCTGAAGAGATTCTATATAGGTACCTATAAATGATAAACATATTTGAAAAATATGTAATTTAAAGAGATTTCTATAAGTTATGTCAATATGGGAGGAAATTATCATTTATTGAAATTTTTGTCGACAATAAATATTGAATGTTTGCATATGCAATAAACTAACATGAGATAGCAAGGATCATGGTATTAGATTTGTCGAGAATCATCGACTTACATTTTGATTTTTGGCCAAAATATTATGACGCAATCCAGGCAAATTTACTCACATAAAGTGAAGTAAGACCTGTAGGGTGTGCAAATAAATATTTCTAATGAGAAATTTGCATATATGTATTTGTACATAATAAATTGTTGTACAAAGCTTGCATAGACATGAGATTGATTGAAGTAAGGCTTAAATATTGAGAAAATATAATCATGATTTGATTATAGCCTGGAATATATTTTACAAGGATTTATAAGCGTCACATAAATGTTGCAACAAAAGGTTATTTATTTGGAGCTCCTAATATAGTGAGAATTTGAAATAAGCCTTATCTAAAAATTCTAGAAGAATTTATTACATGTCTTAAGTGATATAAATTCAAAGTCGCGCGCACTATATGACAAAGATCTTTGTATGAAATAAAGATATGTAAGTAAATTATTATTTGAAAAATACGTATGGTTGTCTATGCAATATAAATACGTAAATTATACGTTGTGATAGACTCTTTAAGAGTTTTTGATTAATTGAAGAACAAACTTTTATTTCTTTTGTATTTCGAGAAATATTAATGTATAAAGTTTGTTCATTAGTATTGAAGTCCTGAAGTACTTCATATGTATCAAGAATTATAGATATATGATCATTTGATATGGAAATTAAGATCATAAAACAAGATGGAATAAATATATGGTCTTGGAGTATCATTAATGTGTTATGTTCATATCTACTTGAAATTTTAAATTTTCGTATGAACAAAGTTGTGTACACACATGAATGATACAATTAGTTGGATAAAGACTAATGTTCCACGAACCCTTCATCTATAATTTAGATGTCCATACATACTCTGGAAGAGTTATAGAAAATATATGATCAAAGATTATATATGGTGATGTTTTAAAAGTGATAACAATAATCTTATGAGATATATTATCACCAAAAGAATTATGGATCATATGTGCATAAGGGAGAGACATATTCATGTTGCACTCTTTTTCCCTTAGTTCAGGTTTTGTCCCAATGGGTTTTCCTGGCAAGGTTTTTAACGAGGCAACTTGCAAATAATTATGAATATGAAATATATATTGTACTCTTTTTCCCTAGCTCAGATTTTGTCCTACTGGGTTTTTCTGGCAAGGTTTTTAACGAGGCAACTATAAATCATGTTAACATACTTGCATTTTATGAAGCAAGTAGAGAATGTGTGTGAGTGAGAACATTGACATAGCATATTCGGGAAACATATGGATTGCACTCAATAAAGAAGTATCAACCCAAGCAATTCTCTATGGATAATACTGCTTGCATCGTTCAACTAAAAGGAGGTACATTGAAGGAGATAGAGTTAGAACACACTCTACGAAATTCTTCTTTATACGCTTCAAGAAAATACATATTGGTGTTCAACATATTTAATCAAGTGTCAATCTTGTAAACTTATTCACAAAGTTATTACCAACATCAACATTTAAGAAGACGACAGATAAGATCGAAATTCGTCGTTTAGAAGATCTCCACAAATGCCTAAATGAGGGGGAGTTTGTTTACACTATACTCTTTTCCCTTTGATCAAGTTTTCAGCAAGATTTTTAATAAGGCAGTTATTATGGACATCCAAGGGGAGTGTTATAAATATTAATAATTATGTGGATGTCCAAATCTTTTATTTATTACCATTAATTGTAATCAACATTCATCTTTTTCTTAGTTTCCCTTTTTCTTAGTTTCTTAATATCTCACTCTTGTATTTGTATAAATAGGGGTTCACCCCATTGGAATAAACAACTCAGAAATTATCATTCACTTTTTCTTTCTCTCTTCATCTTCTTCTTCTTTCCTCTCATCTACTATATATTATTTTATAATAGAATCTTTTATATTTCATGAATTCTAAGGTTTCTTTTAGGACAATAACTTAGACAATTTATCTTCTTTAGCTACAAGCCTTTCACCTGGTATAGTATCTTTTATGCCAAAAGTTTTGAATACTTTATTGATATACCTCTTTTGTTATAATTCAAGAATATCTCAAGAACAATCTCAACATATCTTGAATTCTTAATACAAAATTGGTATATCATCAATGGCAAGTAATTTGTCACCAATATATAATACCAAGATCATATTCTTACTCCCACTGAACTTGTGATGTATACACAGTCATCAAAAACTTCTATCTCAAAACCAAATGAGAATACTTAATAAAAATTGTGTTATTATTGACGAGAAGCTTACTTGAGTCTATACATGAATTTTCCTAATTTGTAAACCATATTCTTTGAATCTTTGAATACAAAGTATCTGGTTGCACCATATAACTTTTGTCATCAATATTACCATTGATAAATGATACTTTAATAATCCATTTGATAAAACTCAAGACCATAAGGAGCAGTCAGTGTCATGCTTGTCCTGACAATTTTATTTAGCAATCTAGTCTATTTTAATTACAAAAATTAAATGGGCTCCCTATATGCATCTAAGCCCAAAGCAAACATATAGGCTCACACAGGCATACTGATTTGGATGGATCATATCATATTTCTAGGTTCATACACAGATGAAAGAAGTTTGTAAAATTTACCTGTTACAAATTATTTATTTGACCTATTGACAATTGAACCATTTGTTAAAATCAGATCATTGGATCTGTTAACAAGTTAACCATGACAATTTAGATCAAACAATAATAGGTTTTATTAAAAAAAAAAAAAAACTTGTTTTAATAATAAATAATATAAAATACACACATGGAACAAATTGGATAGTTGGATAAATAATTAATTAATTTTCAAAAATTCTAAATGATAAAATATTATTTTCGAAAATATTCAAATGAAATTAAATAATTAATTTCAAAATTATACCTATAAATTTGAAAAATTAGGTTTTTAACAAACCTAAATATCTATTCAAAAGATGTTGTCAAAACTTTTCAAATTTAATGTTATTTTAAAATAAAATTAAATATCCAATAAAATAAAATGATAAATAAATATCATTTATCTAATTTTATAATTTAATTTAAATAAAATAAAATAAAATTTGAAAGTTAGCAAAATATCTTGTTACAATTTGAAATTTCTTGATTAAAATAATTTTATTTTAAATTTCAAATAAGGTCATTTGATAAAATTAATTATATAATTTAAAATATAAAATATCTGAACTTAAAATTAAAAATAAGATAAAATAATCAAATTTTAAAAATAAGATAACCAACTAAGCAAAAAGATAGATTTTTACCTATTTTCAAGGTTCAAAAACTACTAATATCTTAAATTAATTAAAAAAATTAATTAATTTAAATCTGATAATTAGATTTGAAATATGAAAAATAAAAATATAAATACAAAACTACACAAAAAATTCAAAATTAATTCCATGAAAAAATGAAATTTTTTTGGATTTGGTACAGATGGTATGCATTGCATACCATCCTCGCGCGTCCTGGGGAAGGGCTGGCCGATAAACCTCGGCCAAGGAGGCTGCCAGAAGGGTGTCCCGAGCGCATATCCCCAAATTTAGACAGCTCTGCCCTTCTGACCGAGGAAACTCGGACATGAGTCTTGTCTGAAGCCGCACGCACCCGAGAAAAGAGGGATCCGCGCGCATGGGAGGTGTCACACCTCCTGATTTTTTTCTAATTTTCAAAAATTCATAATTAATTCAAATAAAATTGAAATTGAGTTTTGTAAAAAAGTGAATTGCTTAATTTTTTCCATACTATCCAATAAAATAATTCCAAAATGAAAATCCAATTATTTTACGTAAAAATTTTGCAAACATCAATCAATCACCAATAAACATATAGATCAACATGAATCACATCCAAATCACACATACATCGTTCTAAATCCATATTACTTGAAAGTAAATCAATTACCATGGCTCTGAGGCCAGTTGTTGGAATATATTTTACCAGGATCTAGATTTACTAACAAGTATGTTTTTAACATCCTAAATATGAATTTCTAAAACAATGAAAATAAACACATAAAAGGTATGAGAAACCTTACATTGGCTGCAGCGGAATTAAATGACTCCTTCCGCTCCGATCTCTAACCCTTGTATTCTTTCTATAGCAGAGTATCACCAAGATCTGAGCCCGATTCTCCTTCTTGTTGTTTGGATTCTTCACAGTCTTACATACTATGATTGAGGACTCACTTGTTATGTGTGGGCATGTACTCAATCACTAATGGCTGAATATTGGTTTTGTGAAGAAAACTATAGAATTCGAAATATAGAGAAGAAAAGAAGAAGAAAAAGTCTCAAAAACCTAGAGAGAAAGAAAGCTAGGTTTTCTTGCCTTAGAAGCATTAATTGGATAATGAGACTTTCTTTTCTTTTTATATTATTTCTCTTAGGGTTAGGGTTGAATTATTTGGAATAAAAAAATGATAAAAATGGACCAAAATAACCCTTAAGTGGCCAGCCATGATATGGGCCCAACACTAGTTAGATTTTTGCCATTTTCTCAACTATTTATCTATTTTTCACAAATACCACTTTTTGCAATTTTAACTAGATAAATGCCAAACCTATTTATTTAATAATTAAAATAATTATCAAATAAAATTATCATTTATAATATTTATTAATTAGACTCCACAAAGTCTCTTAATTAATAAATTAATCCTAAAATCCTATTTCTTCACAATCAAGTCATAAACATAGTGAAAATTCACAAACTAGACATAGTCTAATTTTAAAATTAAAATTGATTAACTAAAATCAATTAACTGAGTCTTACAAGCAGTTTGTCTCAGCTAGTATGGGGATCATGGGCCTATATAACCGAGCTCCCAATAAGCAGATCTAGAATTTACCAAGTAAATTCTCTAACTTATTAATTCCTCGTTGAACCACTATAGAACTTCGAATTGCACTCTCAGTTACATAGAACGCTCTATATGTTCCACAATATAGATAGGCTATTGATTATCCATTGTTATAATCCCAATAATCAATGATCCTCTATAGATAATTTACATTGCATAGGGACAAAATTACCGTTACACCCTTTCAATGTATTTTATCCTTAAACACTTAGCCACCTATAAATGATATTTTAGTGAAGTAATATAATCACTAAAATGAGCGCTCTATCATTTATCTCTATTTAGCCAAGCTCAAACGAAATCATCGTTTCACTTCTATGTCTAGATTAGGGGTGAGCATCGGTCGGTTTGGTCAGTTTTTTCTATATAAAATTCCAAAATTTGGTTTTCGGTTTGGATTGGTGCAATCCGAAAACCAACTGACCAATCCAGAACTTATCTTAAAACCGACCGTTTTGAACCTCGGTTTGGTCGGTTTAAACCGCCCAAACCGGGCTTTTTTTTTTAAGAAAAAAATAATCCAATTTATTCTATAAATATATTATTCTACATTTTACAACTACAAACATACAAATTAATTGTTCAAAAACTAATTATTTTATTCTTTTAACTTTAATATTAATAAAAAAATAATATAGTATTCTTTTATATTATTAGTAACTATAATACATGCAAAAAAAACTTAATAAATTAATATATATGTATAACGGTCGGTTTCGGTTAATTAACAAAAAAAAAATCGACCGTTTGATGGCAGTTTTAACCGTTAGCAATTTTTTCGGTTTTTGATTTCGTCGGTTTCGGTTCTAACGGTGTTCGGTAGGTCGGTTTAAACGGTTTTTTCTATTTTCTGGATTTTATGCTCACTCCTAGTCCAGATAGAAGCTATAGATTCCATATCTATGATTAGCGCTCCCACTCAATTGTACTATCATGTTCCCAAAATGTACGTATCACCTGGACCAAAAGGTAGGATTAACTAAAAAATCAAAGAACACAAATAACACTCTTGAGATCGAACCTAACCATGTGAGGATTAAGATTATTTGATCTAAGATCAACTAGGTGATATTGAATTGAATAGATATTATGGTAAGATTATCATACCTAGTTCAAGTTCAATATCGGTCCCTTCCGATGCATACTCCATACATCCAATCAAGCTTACTTTGACCAATGCCCTGGAAAGGACATAGCACTTATCCAAGGTACAAGTAAACTACGTTGTAAATTATCATATCAGTTAAACCATGTGTACTGATAAATTTAGGAATACATTTAATCACACAATCTTGATTACTTTTCACTGTGTTGACAACACAATAAACAAGAATATCAATGTGATAAGGATTTGGATGAATTTATTAATCAAATAAGTAAATAAATGATCACATGAACCAAATAACACATTAAACAAGTAATGAAATTAAATCTATTTCTTTATTGATAATTGAATAGAAAAGATTACATTGAAATAGAGTTTTATTTAGGGCACAAAGCCCAACAAATACTGCCATTGCTTATGGCACAGGTCTCCAAAGCTGGAGAGCACTGCCATTTCCTATGGCACAGTTCTCCAAAGCTGGAGAGCACTTCCATTTCCTATGGCACAGGTCTCCAAAGCTGGAGAGCACTGCCAATTCCTATGGCACAGGTCTCCAAAGCTGGAGAGCACTCCCATTTCCTTGACACATGTCTCCAAGACCGGAGAGCACCGCCATTGCCTATGGCACAGGTCTCCAAGACCGGAGAGCACTGCCATTGCCTATGGCACAGGTCTCCAAGGCTGGAGAGCACTGCCATTTCATATGGCAGTGGTCACTTGTTGCTCTTCTCTTGTGGTTTTAGTGCTATTTTGACTTTATACATAAACCCAAGTCATTTTTATGCCTAAACAAGTCAAGTCCTTATTGGTTTCCTTGGCGGATTGATGTCTCTAGGGTGAAAATGCTCGCCCGGGCCCATAAACCCTCGTTTGGGCACACTTCGGTGTGTGAGTCCTGACACCAAATGGTTGGTTGATATTTTTGAGCTCTTTAGAAGTGCCATGGGGTCATAAAAAAGGATGTCTTAATTTATTTGACATTTATGAGTCTTGGTCAAAGTTGCAAGGTTGAATTTTTTTAATTTTTCAAAAATCGGGTGTAACAAAAATAAAATTCAAACAATTAATTATGCATAGGATCCGTTATAAACTTTAATTTCAATAACATAAATTATTTAAAATATTATAAAAATATAAATATAAAATAACATCTATTATACCTATAATACATACAGTTATTGACTTCGCTTTTAGCCAACGACAATGAGTCTTTTTGATAAGCGATAAACGATATGTCGTAATGAGAATATATATCAGAAAGTAATAATAAGACACAGGAATTTTATAGAGGTTCAGCCCCAAGCAGTTCGGTAATAGCCTAATCCTCGTTATTTATATTGACTTAAGAACAAGGAAGAAGTTTCATTTTCTTATAGCTCTTACAACAGTATCTCTGAATATATAATTCTTAGATAATAATATGGCCTTAGCTTAACTGCGTATCGACTTATAATTTTTTGGTCCTTTGCCCAGTGAACATTCCTCACTATTTACAGGGCTGGGAAACTTGAGGAGGAAGAGTTTCCTCTCTCGTTACAATGCGCATAAATAGAAAGATCGTGCAATCAATGCTGAATGCAAGGATCGTGGGATTGGGGCTGAATACACTGATAGTGGGATCGTGTGTATGCCACATCCACGTAAGTTGATCCCTGAGTTATAGCGATTGAGCTGATGACTCATGATGCGTCAAGCTGAATTCGCTAAGTGTTGATCACTTTGCACGGCTCGTTGAATATTTCATTCCAGATGTACCAGCGAGGCATCCTGCTTGGCCTATCGTTCCGAGCAGATGCTCCAAGCGGAGCCCACGTGTCACCATTCTCGTGATGCCACGTCAAAGTGCCAAATTTGGGATAACATTTTCCCCCCAAGTCTGTACGGGACCTCCGAGGTTGCGTGTAGACTTATTCCGAGCTGGCTCTGCCTTTGGATGGGGACACGTGTCGAGCATGACCGTTCGAGACTCGATGTGAAGCTGACTGGGTGTAATACCCGGAATTAAGAAATGGATTAGCAAAACCTTAACTAGATAATTATGTATAATGGAGGAATTATATTATTATATAGTTCAATATATGTGATTTTATATGAATTTTAATATATTAAAGACCCCGTTGGTGAGCCAGGGGCATTTTGGTAATTATGATCCGAGAAGGGTAAAATGATGAAATTAATTTAATTACGTGCTTAATAGAACTATATTATTATATAGTATGCCTGTGTTGTCTTTTCAAGTGTGTTCTGACAGGTTAGCGCGGTATAGTCACAATCGGGAATTTCGGGCCGAACTGGGTTCGGGCCCGAAATGTAAATTGGATTGATTATTTGGCATTTTATTTGATGAATGATAATCTGAAATTTATTTGAAATTAATTGAGTATGAAATGACTTATTTACCCTTGTGAGGGTGTAGGTGTGAATATTAAGCCATGGGGGCATTTCGGTCATTTGACCCCTAATTACTATGTTTGATTAAAATTGATTTTCGATGAGATGAAATGCAATTTTCTGGTTTTGCATTCCTCTTGGCCGACCCTTCCCCTCTCTCAAACCCTCTCTTAATTTTCAATCTAAGTTGTGAGAAATAGCTTGATTTTGTGGTGGATTGTGAGGAAAATTTGTTGGAAGCTTGGAGCTTGTTTGAGCAAGAGATTAAGGTAGCTTTCCATGATCTTATTTTTGCTTGCTGAATTTTAGTGTTGAAAATGCATGACTATGATGGTAATGAAGATGATAATTACATGTTGCATGAGATGATGTTCTTTTGTTAATTTAAGTGAGTTTTGCTTGAATTCTTTGTGTGTTGGTTGTTTGAGCTCTAGATGGAGTTCTAGGGTTTCTTCTTTATTTTGAATTCAAAGTATTTGATGATGATTGTTACTGGAAAAATAGTTGGGATGCATGGTTTTAAAGCTTTAGTTCAAGAGCTTGGATTTTATGAGTTAAAGTCATGATTTGTGTTTAATTGTGGGATTTTGGATGCATGAGATATATGTTTTTAATCCTATAATATTTGCTAGCTGCTGTAAGTGGATTAATTGTGAATTTGGTTGTGAAAAGCAAGCTTGAGTTCATGGAACTCAAGCTTGGTGCTTTAATGACACTTTTTGATTTTTAGTGCAATTGTTGTGTTTAAGTTGTGGAATATGTTTATTAAGACATATATTGATGCTCTGGAAAGTTTGGGAATGTTTGGGGATGATTTGAGTGAGTTTTGGGGGTTTAAAGATTGAGAAATTTCGTGTTCTCTGCCCAGACAACCGGAATTCCGGTTGGTTCAAGGCTGCTCCATCCGGAATTCCAGTTGGAGTTCATTGGGAAATGCTGAATTTTGTTTTGGCCATAACTTTTGACTCGGGACTTCGTTTGGGACGTTCTTTATACCGTTGGAAAGCTCTTCTCGAGCTCTATGTGATTATCTGTATTTGAAATGCCATGAATTTATTTTATGAATGTGAAATCAGGGGTTAACCCTATTTGTGAAAATCCCGGATTGTGTGACTAGGATTACCGGGACCTGGTCAGGAGCACCCGGGGATTCGAAATCTCTGCCTTTGCGGGACAACAGGTAAGATAGTAGTTGCACGTAGAGATATGCATGGTGGTGCTTATATTGAATATTATATTGGTGATAATTAGAAATCGATATTAGAGTTATTACCCTAAAGTGAGCGGTTTAATGCGGTCTAGGGTTATTACCCTAGTAATTATTAATGTGTAAATGCTATGCCATGCTAAATATATTGTAATAAAGAATTATGCGCACAAGGCATAATTAAGTTAGACTCGGTAAATTAGTACCTTGAGTTTGATAGTAATGCGGTCTAGGGTTATTACCCTAGAAGTTATGTGAAGGTAAGAAAGTCATGATGTACAATAATATTGCTAATCAAGTGAAAGCATGAATTAGAGTTATTAATCTCTATAAGTGTTATTTTGAGCATGCAATGATATGTTATATGAGAGACTATTTGGTATGTAATTTAGGGTTATTACCCTAAGATTCTATATGTTTTGTTATCTATTGAATACATACATATATTTCAAGAGTTATGTGCATAAGACATAACTTGGTTAGACCTAGTATATTACTAGGATAAACCACTGAAAGAACGTAATGTATGGATTACGTAAATATATATGAATAGGGTTATGCGAGCAAGGCATAACCAGGTTAAACTCGGTAATTATAATCGAGATAAACCTTACTAAGGCCTTATTGTAAATAGACGTGTGAGCGTAACACGTAGGTCTATGCTACATAGACATATATAGACGTGTGGGAGCAATACGTAGGTCTATGCTACATAGACATATATAGGCGTGTGAGCGTAACACGCAGGTCTATAGCAAATAGACAAATAGTGCAGTGGCACCAATAATTATGTGATAAATATATATGTTGAGACTAAGGGTTATGCGCTCAAGGCATAACCAGGTTTGACTCGATAACAAGAACCGAGATGAACTGATCTAAGGCCTTATTGTAAATAGACGTGTGAGAGCAACACGTGGGTCTACGCCACGTAGACATAAATAGACGTGTGAGCGCAACACGTAGGTCTATGCCACGTAGACATAAATAGGCATGTGAGTGTAACATGGAGGTCTGTGTCATACAGACAAATTTGAATAGCATTGTTGTTTATATTGTATGATGAGCATATTGTGCAGGAAAGGGTATGTCAGTGGCTGATCAACCATGAGTTTGAGGAGCAAGATGAAGAATGTACATGTTCTAGTCATATCAGACCAAGCGGGTTAAGGGTCTATCAGTGATGAACTTTTGAATTCTATTTTGCCGTTTAGGTCGGCTAGAAAGAAATGACTTGTAATAGCGTTTGTAAATATTTTTGGGATCCCAACTATTTTAAAAGTTTTAAATATATTACAAGTTTATTTTCATTCTGTTTAATATAAGAGTTTAAATTCAGCGCTATTTTGATTAGTAATCTCGTTTAAGGGATTAGGGTTTCATAAGTATTTTTGGGTAGCGTGCCTAATTATTTAGGGCGTTACACTGGGCATCCCTTCGGTTTTCGGCTAATTAATGCTCTGACAATTAATATTTTAAAAATATGAATTTCTCTTTCCACGGCTGACGATTGCACTTGATTACTTTTGATTTCCCATATTCGCTTTTGAGGCGGGAAGTCGAGGCATCTAAGGTTCCTCATAGGAGGCAGGGTGCCTTGGGCGCCAGGTGGGTAAGTCCTCCGTCCAAGATTTCGGAGGCACGCCTCCAAATTCTCGACCAGGACGGGTACCTGGGCGAGCTGGACTGCTACATTCTCGCCCACGACAATGGCGCCACAAATCTTGATAAGGGAATGTGCGCGTGGTCGGGGGCTCACGGCTAGCAAGGGGCGCTGATGCCCTTGCACAAGTACTTCTGGGATGTGGCAGACTTCTTTGGCCTCTGCCCAGCCCAAATTACTCCAAAGGGCATTAAGTATTTGTCCACTCTCTTCATCCTCTACGCTTCCCAAGGGTGGGATGCTCCTTCCCCCCATGAGGTCGCCTGGTTCTTCGACCTGAAGTCTACCCCAAGGCAGGTCGGGGTACTTCTACTTCTCTCAGCTAGGCTTCAAGTGGTTGAGCGGCACGGATGACAAGGCCATCAGTAAAATAGGGCGTTTTGTTGATGAGTACTTCATGGTGAAGGATCTGAGTATCACTCGAACTTGGTTTCTACAGATTTCGACATATCACCGTCCTCCCCTCACCCTTGCTCTTAGGGATAGAGCTCAAAAACTTGCCCGGTTGCCGGAGGAAGACAGGAATATCATCCAGTTCACCTCCGATGATAATCTGGTGAGGTATGGGCTTTACCCTGAGGAATTTTTTCCTAAGTCTGTGGTGGGGAAGAAGAGGAAGTCTGATGCTGGCCGGCCTGAACGAGCTCATAAGGAGAATGAGCTGATTCAACTGAAGCGAGAGGCTAAGTTGAAAGGAGATGCCAGGGCCAAGCACTATGCTCAGGAGCCTTTGAATCCTGAAGATGATGCCGAGGACGAGTAGGTGACCCCATTGAAGAGGAAAAAGAAACTCCAGGCCACGCCCAGGCCTGTTGAACATGCAATTCGCATAAGGGAGCCCACTTCACCTGTTCGGCCATCTCACCCCTTTGCCGGAAAAGGGAAGGCTGTCATGTCTGAGCTAAAATCGATGTCAGGTGATGATGGACTTCTGAATCTCTGTGCGGGTGGCCACCTTGCATTTTTCTTTACTTTTGAGCTTCTTGACTTTCATGCCTTGTGTTTTCTTATGGCTTTTTTCTAACCACATTGTTTTTGTTTTGTGCAGACATGTCTCGGCAGATGCTTGACACTCTGAGGAAGAGAATGGGCGGAAGCTCTAGCGCCTCTCCTCCGGCCAAGAAGTCTAAGGGCGGTGAGGGGTCCTTGGAGAAGAGACCTTCTGGAGAGGTCATTGACCTTTTCAAGGAGCTGACTGTTGTAAACCCTTCTACTCCCAAATCTGCCAAGTCCAAGGAGTCTAGACCACCAACGACAGGGTCTAAACTGGTCAGGAGTGTTCCTGAGCGGGTGCAGGCACCAACTCCACCTTTGCCCGTGCTGCCAGAGGCCAAAAAGGGCAAGGAGATGCTAGCCCACTATATGAACTGGCTGGTTCCTGAGGTCAGTGAGCAACTGGCTGGTACTGATAGTGACTCATCTCTGGATGTGTTGGTGGGCGGAGTCCTGAAGGAGTTCACCAGGGTAAGTCTTTTTTGATACTCCCTTTTAACTTTCCACACTTAGCTCCATATGCTGACTTTTTCCTTTGTGCAGGCCGGTTTGAAGTTGGCTCACACTTACTCCCGGGCTAAATCTATTACTTCCAAGAGTGTGGCTCTGTCCGACACCTTGAGGGCGGAGGCGGACTTGGCCAAAAAGGAAGCTGAGGAGGCCAGGGCAGAAACTGGAGCTGTTCGGCTGGAGCTGGGCGAAGCCAATAAGAAGTTGTTTGCTGCTGAGAAGAAGATCTCCGTGCTGACAAAGGATCTCGAAGCTACTGATCGCTTTAAGGAGACCATCGAGATCTTATCTGCTGAAGTTAACAGTCTTCAGGATGAGAGGGCTTCTTTGCGGCAAGTTCTTCTTCGGATGAAGGAGGAGAAGGACGCCAAGGTGGCCGAGGCAAACAAGTTGAAGGAGAAGGTCAATGCCTTGGAGACAGCCGACCTCGAGCTCTTCTTCGATTTCTGGAAAGCTAATCCCCAGGCCAATTTTGACTACTTGGGCGAGGCTAAGGACATGTACCTTGAGTACTGCGCGGCCCAAGTTTCTTATGGTGGGAACGAGGCGGCTGCTTCAACCTCCGGCCAAGCCTCTGGCCAGGCTGCTGATGCTTCTCCTGTTCGAACAACAGATCCTCCTGCTCCAGTTGGCTCAAAAGAACCGAACCAAGAGCCTGGGACTCCAACTGTTTAAACACTTCTCTTTTTATATCCTTTATATAGATATATTATATGCGGCCTCAAGGGCTTTAAGACATCATGACTGACAAAGCGGTCTTTAAACTTGGAATTATTTTTCATTTTTTGGACAACGGGCTGACCGGGCAGCTTTTAATCCCGGTACTACGTGCTTTTGTCATCCTTAATGAATTTCATTCTCTGTTTATAATTGTTGCGCAATTGTGATTGTTTTATTTTTACCAAATGCTTTATACAGGTATAGGTGCCCCCCAAGTGACCGAGCAGACGTATGACTCTTGGTCACTTGTCTTTCGCAAATATATTGCTTATCTGTTCGGTGTTTTGGGTTCGACTAAACCTTTTGTACGCACTTTAGGTAAATTATAATCATGCTGATTTTTTCGACTCAATAGAATTGGAAATACTATCTTTATTCATTTATTGATCGAAAATGTATTTGTTACCGTAGTAACTTACATCAGAGCTAGTGATCTAATCTGATCTTTTAGCTTAACATGACATAAAACAAATAAGAAACTGCACTTTAAAGTTGTCTTGCCAACTTGAGTACTTTGTTTCTGAAACCTTTGCGCGTAGTCCGCCCACAAGGCCATTCACTTAGAAGCGAATGTTCATTTAGTACTTTAAACTGGTTTAGCCAACCTGAGTACTTTGAAGTGGTCTAGCTGACCTGAGTACTTTGAAGTGTTCTAGCCGACCTGAGTACTTTATTGGTAGTATTTCCTTAATTGTTCTCCGTTCCAGTACTGTGGTACTAGAATGAGTTGCATTTTTTCGTCATACTTACCCAATTTGTATGCTCCGGAGTCGAGAACTTCGACCACCTGGTATGGTCCTTCCCAGTTAGGTCCTAGTACACCTGACATGCTGTCTTTGGTGTTTAGGAATACCCTTCTCAGGACCATATCTCCCACGAAGAATTTCTGAGCTTTCACTTGTTTGTTGAAAGTTATGGTTGGCTCTCCTGCGCGTGGAACTTTGGGCTTCCTCTCTTCCACGGCCAGGATGACTTCTTCTTGCTCGTACTGAGTTGTTCGGGCATATCTCTCTCGAGGTTTGACCATGTCTCCAGCGATGTGTGGGCCTCCAAATATTACTTGCAAGTGTCCATCTATCGGTGGAGGCAACAGATCCTGGTTGTTCAGACCTTGGTTGCCCTTGACATACTTCTGTAAGTGCGGGTTGTTTTTCTTGATCAGATGTTCTATTTCCCACTTCAAGTTGTAGCATTCGTTGGTGTAGTGGCCGTAGTCTCCGTGGAACCAACAAAATTTGGTCATGTCCCTTTTGTTGGTATCTTTCTTCATGGGCTCGGGTTCTTGTACGGAATTAACGACTAAGTTGCCATATACACACTCTCTATATCTTCAGTTAGGATAGTGAATGCAGTGTGTTTGGCATGATCACGGGGAGTCTGTCCAGACTTTTCGGTGAACTTTCCTCTCTTCCCGTTTCCTTGCTTGTAGTTGTTGCCTAAATGCTTGCCACTTGAATTGCTAGAATAATGGGGAAGTTGGGCGGATGTTCCAGTGGAAGGAGCCTTCGTTTTGCCCGGATTTTGCTCACCTTCTGCTCATTGAATGGCTTCTTCGAGCTTGATGAAGCCTTCGACTCGGTCAAGGAAATCACTCATTGAGTCGACCGGTCCGTTTTTCCTTATATCCTTCCATAGTTCACCAAGGACTTCAATGCCCCCCAGTATCGCAGATAACTTTCCTTCCTCGGTTACCCGCGATACCTTAGTCGCTTCTGTCATGAATCTGCTGATGTATGCCCGGAGTGGCTCGCCTGGTCGCTATTTTACTTCGACCAAATCTCCCAGATGCAATGGGAGCTAACGCGAGGAAGAGAATTGTGCGTGGAATTCCGAAGAGAAGGTTTTCCATGAACTAAACTTTCTAGGAGCCAACTTGAAATACCATTGCTGTGCGGCTTCTGACAGAGTGGCGGGGAAGATTCTGCAGCATACGTCCCCCCGCACTCCCTGTAAATCCATTTGCATCTCAAAATGCTTGAGATGGCAGAGAGGATCTTCTCTCCAAGTGTACATCTTCCATGTTGGCATTTTGAACTTGTGAGGCAGTGGCAGGAGATTGATCTCTGGTGAGAAGGGAGTTTTGTGAGCACGGTCTAACTCAAGATCATTGTTACGCTGTCCGACCATGCCATGAAACATATTCTTTAATTCGTCGAGCTGGGCCTGTACGGCTGGGCTGACTTGATTGGCGTTTTGGTCGGGTTGGATTACGTCAGCGTCTTTCTGAGCGGGGATTTAAGTATGGGCTCCAGGCTGCACGATCTTTGTAGTATTCTGCTCGTCTGTCCCCCTTCTTCTGTTTAGATCGTCCCTTAGGTCATGGGTCGTTCCCAGCCTATCGAACACAGAAGAGCCTGGCTGCCTTAGCAGTTGGTTTACTTGGTTATAACATGTGGAGTGGTTCCATTATTCTGAGTGGATCCGTCGGGTATGGCTCCTCCTGATGAATTCCCGGACAAGGTCTGCCCGCCTACCTCTTGGCCCATGAGTGGAACTCGTGACCGGGGATTGGATGCCTGACCATTGGTTGTCTGCGAGGCATTCATAGTCGGGTCATCCTCCGTTTCTCCCAGGGGAATGACGCTCGGCGTTTGCTGGCCTACAGTCTGGTAGGCTCTTCGTATCAGCACAGTAGCTTGCCGATTACGATCTTCGATCTTTGCATGGTGAGCCCTTAATACCTCCATCTCTTTATCTCTCAGTTCAGCGAACATACGCCTCTGTTCATCAAACGCGAGATTTACTGCAGCACGCAGTTCCTCTTGATCATGATGCAGAGTATTGCTATGACCCTGCATGAGTCCGAGCGCAGCACAGAGATTTTGCAATTCGGTTGCGTCTCCGATGGTTGTTTGGGCATTGATGCCTAGTGGGATAGTCGTGTTATGAACGCCCTGGCTGTGTGCGGAACTGTTATTCCCAATCTCTTGCACACCATGCGCAGTTTCAGTAACAGGAGTTGTCCCACCATTCACCGTGATTCCCGTCTGTCCAGGATTGACAGCGGGTGGAACCCTTGAACTCCCTGGGTCCTGCAATGTCGGATCCAGCGTCTGTGAGTTTGCTGGGTCAGTCAAGCCTCTACGAGTTTGCACCATCGTGTTGAATATCGAAAAGAGCGATCTGCGATTCTCCTCTCAATGAAAGCACCAAAATGTTGACTTCGCTTTTAGCCAACGACAATGAGTCTTTTTGATAAGCGATAAACGATATGTCGTAATGAGAATATATATCAGAAAGCAATAATAAGACACAGGAATTCTATAGAGGTTCAGCCCCGAGCAGTTCGGTAATAGCCTAATCCTCGTTATTTTTATTGACTTAAGAACAAAGAAGAAGTTTCCTTTTCTTATAGCTCTTACAACAGTATCTCTGAATATATAATTCTTAGATAATAATATGGCCTTAGCTTAACTGCGTATCGGCTTCTAATTTTTCGGTCCTTTGCCTAGTGGACATTCCTCACTATTTATAGGGATGGGAAACTTGAGGAGGAAGAGTTTCCTCTCTCGTTACAATGCGCATAAACAGAAAGATCATGCGATCAATGCTGAATGCAAGGATCGTGGGATTGAGGGTGAATACACTGATAGTGGGATCGTGTGTATGCCACATCCACGTAACTTGATCCCTGAGTTGTAGGGATTGAGCTGATGACTCATGATGCGTCAAGCTGAATTCGCTAAGTGTTGATCACTTTGCACGGCTCGTTGAATATTTCATTCCGGATGTGCCAGGGAGGCGTCCTGCTTGGTGTCACGGGCTCACCTTTTCAGGCAGCGGAACACCCGTGCGGCACCTTGACTTCTCTAAGCCAAGGTTAGCCTTCCAACCATCCGAGTAACAATGGGCTCATTTTTCGCGCGACCGTGTACCTCGTGCACACTTCCATCTCTCAAACAACTCCCGCCGAGTCATGCTCGCAAACATCCATGAGTGCATCCATGCATCGAGACTCTCCAGCCAAGATACTTGCACTGTCCATAGGTTCCCACCATGGTAAGGGAAATCCCAACACCGACGCTCACCTTGTCACTCGAGACCAAGGTAGCATGTGTGGCAAGATGCCAACACCAAGCTAACGTGTCAACGCCTCTATCATGCCCCATTCGATACTGTTTGAATAGTCTCCCTCGTCGCCCAAGGACTCCCATACGTCCATGGACCAATCCTCAAGGCGCCATGCCTTCACGCATGTTGGCAAGCCCTCAAGACAAGCCACCAAACTAGTTGCATACATTAGACCTCTGTCCCTTTCCAACATGGTGCATCTGTCCCATGCGCGTATGCAAACTAGCCCACGAATGACTACCCGTGTCATCTCGTGTTGAGACTCGTGGCCTAGGCGCGCCACGACGTCTCTTGGAGGATCTAGGCCACGTCCCGTGCAAGTGGCATACCGGCAAGCCAAAGGAAACGTACCATTGAACCTCTGGCAGCTTTCTTCGACGCACTACCGAGTCGGCCCGATAATGTCCATGAGTACTCCAACTCACGGAGACATATGAGTCCCCTCGTGGTCCTCATATGCCCGCCCTACTAGCCCCACTGACTAGTAGTAGCTCACTTAGCACCAAGGTGCAAGGGGTAGTGGAGAGCTAACACCAGGGTACCCCCTTAAAGAGCATTTTGAGCTTTTAGCCTTCTACCAGGAACATAGATGATTTTTGCTCTGTAGACATATGGGAAGCACCATATACCAAAACACCTAGTTTCGCCAAACCGATTGCACCATTCTATTTGTAGACCCAAATAAATGATGAATACCAAGTCCCGTCCCGATCCAGACAATATTGAAGATATTTACGAAAATTCCACTACATACAAACTAAGCATCAACATGCCACCTGCATGTACCACAACATGCGCCACCACTTGACCATCACTTGGCCAACTTGTGGGCATCACTTAGCTTGTAACGTGCCATCTTAGACTGCACGTAACACTTGGCCTATCGTTCCGAGCAGATGCTCCAAGCAGAGCCCACGTGTCACCATTCTCGTGATGCCACGTCATAGTGCCAAATTTGGGATAACAACAGTTATATAAAAAAAAAATAGTTTTCTATATACTTTTTTTTTGCTTATAGTAAATTTTTATTCAAGACAGAAATAAATTTAGAAGTTGTTAGCAACAAAAGGTGCTAACTGGAAAAATTGAAGAACCAGAAAGTCTAGCCCAAATTGCCAAATCATTAGTATTGCCATTGAGATGTCTAGGGTACCAATTGAAAAAAAAATAGTTTGTGAAAAAAAGTAATATAAATAGTGTTGGGTTTTACGCCCTGAATAAAACTCTATTTCAATGTAATCTTTATTCTTTAAATATCAATAAAGAAACAGAAGTATTTTCATCACTTATTGTGTCATCTGGTTCATGTTATCATTTATTTGTTTATTTGATTTATAAATTCATCCAAATCCTTATCACATTTATATTCTTGTTTATTGTGTCGTCAGCACAGTGGAAAGTAATCAAGATTATGTGATTAAATATATATTCCTAGATTTATCAGTACACAGGGTTTAACTGATATGATAATCTACAACATAGTTTACTTGCACCTTGGATAAGTGCTATGTCCTTTCCAGGGCATTGGTTAAAGTAAAGCTTGGATTGGATGCATGGAGTATGCATCGAAAGGGACCGATATTGAACTTTGAATCAGATATGTTAAACTTACCGTAATATCTATTCAATTCAATATCACCTAGTTGATCCTAGATCAAATGATCTTAATCCTGATATGGTTAGGTTCGATCTCAAGAGTATTATACATGTTCTTTGATTTGTTAGTTAAGCCTACTTTTTGGTCAGGGTGATACGTACATTTTGGGAACATGGTAGTGCAATTGAGTGGGAGCGCTAAACATAGATATGGAATCTATAGCTTCTATCTAGCACATAGAAGTGAAATGATGATTTCCTTCGAGCTTGGCTAAATAGAGATAAATGGTTGAGTACTCATTTCAGTGATTATGTTTAGTTCACTGAAATATCATTTATAGGTGGCTAAGTGTTTTAAGGATAAAATGCATTGAAGGGTGTAACGGTAATTTAATTTTTATACAATGTAAATCATCTATAGAGGATCATTGATTATTGGGATTATAACAATAGATAACTGATAGCGTATCTATATCGTGGAGCATATAGAGCGTTCTATATAACTGAGAGTGCAATTCCAAGTTCTATGGTGGATGCAATAAGGAATTAATAAGTCAGTGAATTTACTTAGTAAATTCTAGAGCTACTTATTGGAAGCTCATATACATAGGCCCATGGTCCCCATACTAGTTGAGACAATACTACTTGTAAGACTCAGTTAATTGATTTTGATTAATAAATTATAATTCTAAAATTAGACTATGTCTAGTTTATGAATTTTCACTAAACAAGGGCTTAATTGTGAAGAAAGAGTTTCTAGGGTTCATTTGTTAATTAAGAGACTTTGATTAGTCTAATTAATAAATATATTAAATGACAATATTATTTAATAATTAATTTCTAGTTATTAAATAATTAGAATTTGTATTTAAGTGGTTAGATTAGAAAATTTGCGTTTTTGAGAAAATAAGATGGGAAAATGACAAAATGGCAAAATTGCAAAGTGGAGCCCATTATCCATTCCTTGGCCGGCCACTATGTATGGATTTTACCATTTATTTTTCTAATATTTTAATGCTAATTAAATCTAACCTAACCCTAGGTGGTTTCCTATAAATAGGTAGTGATGACTTTAGGGAAAAGATGATACATCTCATTCCTTTAGATAAAATTTGAGCCTCCTTTACTAACCCTAGCCGAAACCTCTCTCTCTCTCTTCCTCTCTTCTAAACCGAAGCCACATAGTGAAAAGAGTGAGTGCCCACACACATCAAATAGTACTCAATCATAGTATGTAAGGTTGTGAAGAATCCAGTTTCAAGAGAAGGAGATTCAGACTCAGATCTTGGTGATACTCTGCTACAGAAAAGATACAAGGGTTAGAGATCTGAGTGGAAGGAGACATTATATTCCGCTGCAACCACTGTAAGGTTTCTTATACTTTATATGTGTTTATTTCATATCGTTTTAGAAGTTCATATTGAGGATGTAAAATAACATAGTTGTTAGTAAATCTAAGATCCTGGTAAAATAATTCCAACAAATAGAACCTCACACCAGCAAGCAACCTCTCGATTTGGCCAAATTCTACTAACTGTGGCATCACTTAACACTTCACGATCTAGAAAAAATACATGGTTTGAGAATTGATTCTTGCCAGCAAACTGAGTAGGGGTGAAAATCGGTCGGTTTTTACAATTTTATAACAGACCGGTCGGTTACGATTTTTATTTTACGAAAGTCGTAACCGACTGTTTAAAAATTATAACCGTATAAAACCGATTGTATGGTTTTTGGCAGTTTTGGACGGTTTTTGACAATTTTGGGCGGTTTATTCCAGTTTTTGGCGATTTTTTTGGTTTAACCATTTTTTTACTTCAAAAACTGAAACCAGCCCCCATGTCAAAAAAACCGAAACCGAAATCGACTGCCGAATTCAGTGATGATGTGGAGCCGAAAATTCGGTTACGGCTTGATCAGTTTGATGGTCAGTTTCAGGTTATCAATTTTTATGAACACCCCTAGCAAACTGAATGGCAATGATCCCCGCACAGATCTCTATTTCGAGAGCATAATTGGCCTCAAATGCATCCAATTTTGCACCCCAACATCTTCCCATATTTTTCTAAATACTTAAAATAAAAAAAAATACATGCTTTCAAAAAAAAAAACCTAAAAAATACTTTAATTTTTTTCCTATACATTAAAATTAGTATGTATAGGCAATAAAATTATCATATTATTATTTTAAAAATAAATAAAGTAGGATTTGAATTAGTATCATCTATTTATTTGAATTAATTTTTAAGAATATTATACATTTTTTCTCTTGACTTTCATTTATTATTCAAATGATTGAACTTATATTAATTAGTGATCATCTAACACATGTCACTAAAACATTTAGACTTCCTCACTGCACGCCACTATAAACTTTCCGCGCGTCACTGTTCGTATTTTTTATATACTTTTTAATTATTTCCTATTCTCAAAAAAATATATATCAAATTTAATTTATTTTTATTTTTAATTAAAAAAATAAAACTTAAAACTACAAAAAATAGGTATTATATATTGGGCAAAAATTGCATTATATATATTTACATTCAACAACAAAAAATTAATTTATTGAAAGAAGAATTAAACAAATAAAAATCTGAAATACAAACACCAAATTAAAATTTTAACCCATAATATTCATCAACATTGGGTATGAACAATAAATACCATACAAAAAATTTGAACATAAATACCTAAAACAATGGGTATGAACACTAAAATGAAAATAAAAACCCAAAAATGGGCAAGAACACATCTAAATATTAGAAACCTAAACAAAAAACTAAAAATACAAATCAGATCACAATTTACTTTCCCCTTCGACAATGAACCTTGATGCGCCATCGACCACAACCCTAAAGTGGTCTTCGATCGCCCACTCAAAACCATGATTCTTGACGAACCAAGAACCATCGTCGACTGCCCACCCGAAACCACGAGCAATGGCAAAACGATGAGATCTCCATGACGACTTTCAAAATGTCGTCGACCTACACAGATCAGAGAGAAGAGAGAGAGAATAAAATAGACAAATAAGAAAATACCCCTTAAACCAGTAATAAGGGCGTCGAAGAGGGAGGCCCTTCGGTCGATGATGGTAGAGAAGGTTTCAGTCCATCCATTGTCCACTGTGTCAATAGGCCTTTAGAGGTGGTTCGTTGATGTCTTGGAGGTGGTTCGTCGTCCTCGGGGTTTCGGAGGCTTGTTGCTTTGTCGTCTTGGAGGTGGATCGCGTGTGGTGGTTTTAGAAACAAAGACAGGGAGAAGAAGAAGAACGATTGGGTTTTTTTTTGCTAAGTGATAAGGTTTCTAAATGCAAAGTTTAAGAGAGAGAGAGAGAGAGAGAGAGAGAGAGAGAGAGAGAGAGAGAGAGAGAGAGAGAGAGAGAGAGAGAGAGAGAGAGAGAGAGAAAGAGAGAGAGAGAAAGAAATAGGGTTTGTGGGGAGAAAGAAATGGGGAAACGTTAATATAAAAAAAATTAAAAGAAAATTCCTTTATTGTTTATTGTTTTTCTTTTATTGTTCGATAAATTTAATTAAAATTTACCACCTTTAATTACTTTATTTTATCATATTTTTTTTATTTATTAAAAGTATAATTATTTTTTTTTTAATTTAGGGTTATGATATAGTGACGCGCTAGGTGGGTAAGGGTACATATACCTACTCACGCCTGACGCGTCACTGTAGGCCAGTAATTTTCAAATTAATAAAAATAAAAAAAAATTGGGTTTTACCTTTTATTGACCCTCCATTACTTTTAGTGACCCATATTACAAGAGACTAACATTGAACATTTCGAGTCTACTTGTGTTGGTCACTAAAAATACTCCTAAAGTGGAGTGTATGCATGTATTTTTAAAAATATTATTATTAGGCATTTGTGTCTAATCTTGGATTAAAATCCTCAATATAAACTCATATATATTAGTATATTGTTATTTGAAATTTAACTGATCAAATAAAGTGATCATGTTAGTAATAATTTTTATTAAGTATTAAAGTGTTATAAGCTAAATGTGTAGATACCTTAAGTGATATTTCTAATTTTATTGATGTGCTAAATTAGAAATTTTAAAATTTAATTACCTACTAGGTTTTATAAATTAGAAATATATTGGTAGTGGTCCCCTAAAAACAAGAGATATTATTCTTATCTTCCCCCATCGAGAGAGAAAACTAGAGAACCCTAAGTCTTTTTAGGAAGATCATTACTAATAATTACATCAAAGATCATATCTATCAATGAATAAATATACACTTTCACTATTTGAGTTATTATCTTTGAATCAACGAATGTATTCTTTAAATCTATGTTTATACACTTACAATAATATGTAATATGTTCATCTATGAAATTAATCTTGATATTGCATATTTTATGAATGATAAAAAATTCCAACAAATAGAACTAGATCCATATTTAATTGATTGTGTGAGGATTTAAGGTTTTTGTCTAAAAATTTAGGAATTTTTTAAAAATCTTTATATTTGGATTTTGATCTTTAATTAATTAAATTTGATTTTTTTCATATGATATATATTTAAAATTTGAATTCAAATTATTTTTTTATTTTACAACTTTAATTTAAACATATATAATTTAAATTTAAATTTAATTATATATTTAATTATGATATTATTTTATTAAATTATATATATATATGTGTAATTTAAGGACACTATAATTAAATCTCATTAGCATCAGTTATAATTAATATCAATTTGAAAAAAAAAAAAAATCTGCAATAAGTAATATATATATATATATTATTATATTTAAGCTTAAAAAAAATTAAAAATACAAATCATAATTTTTAAAATTAAAAAGTCTAGAAAGACATCACATATTAAAAGTTTTAAAAAATAAAGAGTGTAAATAAAATCTAATTTTTTGTTATTTTCAGTCAAAATACATAGTAAAAATAATTTTATATATTTTATTTTTAACTTGATAAAACCCGATATTAAAAATTTAATGTTTAAAATTAAAAAAAAAATAAGAGTTAAAAATCAAAGTTAAAATGGTATTAATATTTACCTATTCTTTAAAGAATAAAGACTCAATGTCAGGGTTAAAATGGTATTAACTTTAACCGAAAATATAAAAGAAAATTATCCCATATACTATTTTTTTTTTTCAAATTTACGGTTTGGGTTTCTCAGGTAGTTTCTATGTGGGTTGCTATACGAATTTTGGTTGCGATTTAGGTTGTTCCGTTAGTTGCAATAGAGATTTCTATGTGGAATTCCGTAAAAATATAAAAAAAAAAAAAAACTATTTTGAAGTGTAAAAATAAAAAAATCCCAAAAATAAATATTTGAGTATATAATTTGAGAAATGTTAAAGGGCACGAGTGGTGCCTAGCACTCTTTTATGTGTCAATATCACTATTGGTTCAACTAAGTATCGGGTCCCATATAATTTAATATAATAACTTTTAGGGAGTATTGCTAGCCAATCGTAAGATAACATATCTAGAGGTGCTAGATACCACTAGTGCCCAATAACAATGTGTTGGAAATATTTTACCAGGATCTAGATTTACTACCATGTATGTTTCATTAACATCCTAATATGAATTCTAAAACAATGAAATAAACACATATAAAGTTTAGGAAACCTTACATTGGGTGCAGCGGAATATAATGACTCCTTCCGTTCAGATCTCTAGCCCTTGATTCCTTTCTGTAGCAGAGCATCACCAAGATCTGAACATGGATCTCTTTCTCTCCTTCCTTTGATGTTAATTCTCCTTCTTGTTGATTGGATTCTTCACAATCTTCCACACTATGATTGAGATACCACTTGATGTGTGTGGGCACTCACTCATTCACTCAAGGTTCAAAAATAGAAGAAGAAAAGAGAGGAAGAGGGTGGCGGCTATGTATAGAATATGAGGCTCAACTTTCATCTAACAGAGTTAAGTGTGAATGTGAGCCATCAAAATCTATTAATAGGTAACTACCTAGGTTTAGGTTAGAATTATTTGGCATTAAAATAATGATAAAAACCATTAATTGTGGCCAGCCATGGGCTTTGGATATTGGGCCTCACTTATGCAATTTTGCTATTTTATCATTTCTGCATCTCATTTTCTCAAAAATGCCAATTTTCCAATTCAACCATTTAAATGCCAATTCTAATTATTTAATAGTTAAAAATTAATTATTAAATAATATTGTCATTTAATATATTTATTAATTTAGACATATAAAGTCTCTTAATTAACAAATAAAACCTAGAATCTCTTTTCTTCACAATTTTGCCCTTGCTTAGTGAAAATTCATAAACTAGACATAGTCTAACTTTAGAATTATAATTAATTAATTAAAATCAATTAACTGAGTCTTACAAGCAGTATGGTCTCAACTAGTATGGGGACCATGGGCCTATATAACCAAGCTTCCAATAAGCCAGACTGAATTTACCAAGTAAATTCCTTAACTTATTAATTCCTTATTGAATCCACACTTAGAAATTGGAATTGCACTCTCAGTCATATAGAACGCTCTATATGTTCCACGATATAGATACACTATTAATTATCCATTGTTATAATCCTAATTTGATCAATGACCCTCTAATAGATGATCTACATTGAATAGGGACTGAATCACCGTTACACCTTCAATGTATTTTATCCTTAAAACACTTAGCTCCGCAGAAATGATATTTCAACGAAGTAAAAATGAGATCTCAACCATTTATCTCTGTTTAGCCAAGCTCGAAGGATATCATCGTTTCACTTCTAAATTCCTATAGAAGTTATAGATTCCATATTTATGTTAGCGCTCCCACTCAATTATACTATCATGTTCCCAAAATGTACGTATCACCCTAACCCAAAAGTAGGCTTAACTAACAAATCAAAGAACATGTATAATTCTTTTGAGATCGAACCTAACCATATCAGGATTAAGATCATTTGATCTAGGATCGACAGGTGATACTGAATTGAATAGATATTACAGTAAATTTTAACATATCTAATCAAAGCTCAATATCGGTCCCTTTCGATGTATACTCCATACATCTGATACTGGTAAACTTTTCCAATGCCCTGGAAAGGACACACCACTTATCCAAGGTGTAAGAATACCTATCGCTGATTATCATGCCTATCTAAATCTAGTGAGCTGACAAATTAGGGAATAAACTTTCGAACATATAATCAAGATTATATTCCACTGTGCTGACAACACTATAATCATTAACAAATTCATATGTTCTGGACTTAAATAGAATTTATACATTATATATATAATCATGAAATAAATTATGTGAATCATGCAACACAAAATGTTATTTCTGATCTTTATTAGTAAATCTGATTATATTGAAATGGATTTTCCAATTTGAAATATTTCCAATTTTAAATATTTCTAAATTTGAAATATTTTCTTTATCAAATTATAAGATTTGAAAGTGATATTGAAGATTCTTTCTTTCAAATCATTGATCTTATTAGATATTTAATTTAATTTGATAAACCTAGATATTTTAAAATTAGTTTCCTTTATTTTTGAGATTTTAAGGTTTGTTTTTAACAACCATAAATTTTCAAAAGTTTAATTGGTTAGTTTAAGAATAATAATTTAATTATATTAATATCTTATTTCACATCTGTTACATGGATAATGTTTGTTTATTTTATATTATTTATTCAAAAACTTTTTTAACAAACCTATTATTTATTTGATCTAAATTGCTATGATTAACTTGTTGACAGATCCAATGATCTGATTTTAATCATAGTCAAATTGTCAATAGATCTTATAAATAATTTGTAACAGGTAAAATTTGTACTTCTTTCATCTGTGTAAACCTAGTAACATGATAGGGTCCATCCAAATCATTTGACCTGTGTGAGTCTATATGTTTGCTATTGGGCTTAGATGCATATAAGAAGCCCATTTAAGTTTTTTTTACTAAGTAAATGGACTAGGTTGCTAAAATAAAATTTGACATAAGTAATTTTATTTAGGTCCAATTAGAATTGGGCTTATTCAATGAATAACAATTGTTTATTTAAAGGTTAAATTCCTCTCTTTTGGGCCTTGTGTGAGAGTTGGGGGCCAATAGAAGTGGGTACGACATACTGAACCCAGCTCCCCCTCACATGAACTACCCCAATTGTGAAGGCCCATTTGCCTTATTTAAATAATTGTATTAGGTTAATTATATTAGTCTATCCTACACTACTACAAAAACACCCTTTAGAGGCGGTTTTTAAGCCCTTTCATCGTCGGTTTTCGCGAAATTCGCTACCGACGCTGATCAGGGCGACGCTAAAGGGTTTATATGAACCGACGCCATATATACCCCTATGGCGTCGGTTCCTAGCTAGGAACCGACGCCATAGGGTTATATATGGCGTCGGTTCTTAGCCAATAACCGACGCCATATGTGGCGTAGGAACCGACGCCAAAAGTGAGCAGATTTCAGTTTTTTTCATTTTTTTTAATTTAATTATATTATTTTAATTTTATATTTATTAATTTATATATTATTTTATTTAATTTAAATTACATATTTATTTAATTTAATTATATATTAATTACATTTTAAATTAAATAGTAATTAAATTTGGGTAAAAACATAATTTGATTTCATAAAAGTAATTAAATATTACACAAACATGTAAAATTAGTTAAAAATATTAATTAGTTAATAAATCTAACTACAAGTTAATCTATAAAAATTACATAATGAAGAAAAATTCTTCGACCTTTGAACCTCAATCGTCACCGTGAATCACCGCCATCAATTGTTCGATCCACTTTCGCTGTAGTGGTAACAATTCTGTTTTTGGATCGTATTGCTTCTTACCCCCAAACTGTTAAAAAAATTAAAAATTTATATTAGTTTATGTATATGTATATTATATATTTGTTATTATAAAATTTATATACTATAATCAATAATTAAAACTTACAGCTTTTTGATCTTGTATGTAACGGTTGGGGTTGGCACGTGCGACGATGTCAGTGATATATTTCAAAACATAAAAACCGCATTCTTGGCTTTTAGGTTGTCTTGGACAGTTTGCTTGTGAAATTCCTTGCCACGGGCCAAGATACTGATGTGCGTCCCCTATATACATGAATGCCCTGTTTGGGAAAATTATATTAGAATTTCAATTCGTTAGTTAATTTAAATTCGTTACATAAGAAGTCATTAAATTATTACCTTCCGATCATTTGTTCTATTTCTTCGGGAATTGGGCGGCCTTTTACAGGGTTTAAATGGATAATTTTCCTTGGCGCAACCACCACTAGCGTCCAATGCATCCTAGAAAATTATATTGGAATATAAGTAAGATAGTATAAAAATAATTTGAAGACATAATATAGAAATGAACAATTAGCAGTAAAGAATTTAATAAAGTTTACCCGATATTCCAAGGAATAAAGAACATTTGGTGGTTGTTGTTCATTAATGATAACCAATTAGCCAATCGTCTTGCCGCATCGTCAAAAGACTGACTCTGTTCTTCATCGTTGATCCCATGCACTGTGAGAAGCTCTGGGTCGTAAAACTTGAAAATTTTTCTCAGACCGTTGATGCTCTCCCATATGTGCCTGCCAAAAAAAGTGTTAGTGCCTTATAATAATTTAACTATAATTTGATATAAGGTTAATTAGATTAAAGAAGAGTATACATCATTCCAAACAGCATTCCCTGGTTGCCGATGTAGTCACACGTAGCAACTCGTCGCAAATCCTCTCCAGATAACGTGATCTGGGTACGCGGTGCAATGAATCCTCGGGAGACAGGAATTGTGATTATATCACGTTTATCTTTGAGCCTTAGGAATTCATGAATCATCCATTTTAGCGAATTAGGGATCAACGCCATCTTCTCTTCCGTGAACAAGTCATCTTCCCGTGCACCACGGCCTTGTGGAGAAAGCATCGGAGCTTTCCCCTTTGACGCATCACGTCTTGAGGGCGGTTGAGCGAGTGGACCCTAAACAAAACAGAACATAATATATATATATATATCAAATTTTATCCAAATTCTACCGAAATTTCGGCAGCATAACGGTTATAATTGAATGACCCCAAAAATTTTGAACATGGCTGTATAACGACAAATAACACATATATAACAGTAGTTTGTTCATCCATCCCACCGCAGCACATATATTCGCAGAACCTACTTCACTACGGATGAATATTGAAGATATTCAAACTCCACTAATCATTAATAATTAATTTGAGTTGAGAAGTTACCTCGGTTGTTAAAATTAAGTGTTTAGGCCAAGGAAGGAACATCTGGTATACGTCCCTAACATATCTGCACTCTTCAATTGGGACTGGGATTTCAGCGTCCTCTTGCAGGATTTCCGAAACCATGATCCGGGCATGTGAATCATCGTAATCCTGGCAGTGAACTTTGATCATACCCACATGCTCGTACAAATACCCTCGGGCCACAATATTGTCGATGTTGTCAGAGCAGAGATGTACTTGCTGATTAAGGGCCGCATGGTCATCAAAATTGTATAGGATACCTTGGTCGTTGAGGGAAATAAACTCCTCAGCATAAATTTGTGGTTGTACCTCATCCTGAGGAGCGTATGGTTGTGGAACATACGCCTCACCAGCCACCTCTCCTTCTTCCTCTTGTTCGGCAGCGTTCCTCTGCTGCTTAAGGGATTGGACTTCGGCTTTTAATTTTTCAATCTCCTTCGCTTGCCGAGCCACAACATCAGACACTTCCCTTTTCTTCCTGCCGAACAGTTGAGATGCCCTGGTCAGGAACCTACAAATCATAAAATGCAAATTAGCAACGATTTCATTTGTGTAACTAAATAAATAACATTTGAAGTAATAGCATACCCAGCAGCTCGACACGTCCGGGATGCTGCGGTGTCCCGAGCACTGCGTGAGGATATCGTTTTGGCCCTGGACCTGAATTTGTCCCTGACTAAGCTTCTCCTCTAATTGAGCCTAATGCACGCATATATTCAAGCAATTAGTATATGAATTATATACACTAACTCATGAGTAGAACTCAATTAAGGATTAATATATACTTACTATCTTCTCTGCAATTTCCTTGTCGTAATCAGTGACAAGTTTTCTACTCTTGGTGCGAGATTTAATCCAAACACGGTGGCGGGGGGGATCTGCAACTTCGAGGTCCTTTTTCTACATAACGTTATAACAATGAAATGA